>NC_079439.1:50354181-50528935 GCF_903798145.1 Danio aesculapii
TCACCATGACAAGGAATCGGTACCCGTTATCGGCTGAAAAAATCCTGATCGTAGAATCCCTAGTTATTACGGAAGGTATTATGGGAGGTATTTCTAATGCAGTGTCTATGGGAGTTCTTTAAAGGGTTGGTTCACCCAAAAATTAACATTTTGCTATTACACACCAGTTTTTTGAGACCTTTGTTCATCTTAACTGCTTGAGATACTTTAGGTGAAATCTTACATCTTCCTCATCCAAATATAGCAATGATCTCGAAATGTTCAGTCTAGAACAGGATTCAAAAGCATTGTCAACTTTTCATGTCACATCAGTGGTTCAACTGTAGTCATATGAAGTTCAAAAGACACTTGAGTACCAAAAACCTGTTGAAATGACTTTGTTCACCCATGTCTTCTCTTCCTCATTGTCTCTAAAGTGTGCTTTTCTACGGCCATTTTCTTGAATTGCCCATAGAAAGCATGCACCCTGAATACCTGATCAAAATGATATGTTGGTGAACAAAGTTGTTTTTACAGTTAGTTCTTTTTTTTTGCACATGCAAGTGTTATTGGAGCCTTGTATGATTACAGTTGAACCACTGAAGTCACATGGAATGTTTTGATGTTTTGGTTGCATTTCTGGACTTTGAACATGGTCTCCGGATTGGAACAGCATGAGGGTGAGAAATAAATAACAGATTTTATTTTTGGGTGAACTAACCCTATTGTGTTAGGACCAAAAAAAAAAACCCAACAACAAATCTTTTATTATCTAATGCATCTTGTCATACCTGGTTTGTACGCGTCTACCCTTAACAAGCAAAACAATTTTCTGCAAAAACTTCCATTTGGTTAATGGCTAAAATGCTAATCCAAACTGCCTCTCACTCTTTGCTTTTTAGTTTGTGGAACTAAACTGTATTCTGTTAAATAGTTCTCCATATTTGCTTCACGTACATTTGACTGCCCTCTCATGCATTTCTCTTTGCCTGATTTAACAGCTTCTTTAGGATTTCCGTATAATTTTAGTTTTGTGAAATGTGTACAAAGGGGTTTGTTTTACCAGTTCCATTTGGTTTAGAATTCAAATCTAGTTTACCAAGGGCCAAATGAGCGGGGGGACCCTGGAGAGAGAGAGGAGTGAACGCTGGCTTGCTTCTGTGTGGAAGACTTGTGATTTTGTTGTTGTTAGTTAGATGAAGTGACAACAAATCACGGTCTGCCCTACAGCACAGGCCCAGCATCATCTGCCCCCACCCTCAAACACATTTCACCCACCTTAACTGAAGACACCTGCCAGTTTAACCCCTGCTCTTGACTAACATCTGACCACATCTGTGCTGGCTTATGCTCTGTTTGATCTCAAGTAATTTGTGAACGTCTTTCTGCTATCATGTTTTTGATGGACAAACAGGACATAAACGAGCCCTTTTTTTCTGTTAGGTGCTAACGTGTCTGCTTTCTAATGCAAAATTCAAACCTGATTCCTGTCTGTTACATGCTGTATAAATATCATCATGGAAATGAAGCATTCTTATAGTTCACTCTTGTTGAACAGGTATATAATTAATAAACTGGCCAATGAAGTCAACATGAAATGACCTTTGATCCCATGTACTTTCTTTATTGGATTGTGTAGCCATTAGCCTTTAAATCTGTGTGATGAAAACAAATGGTTGTTTCTATGAATTTAGTTGCAAAAAAAAGGTAAAAGATTGTATGCTATTGACAATCAGTAGTAGCAGTAAAATAATTACATGCATTTGTACAAATTAATGTCCTATAACAAGCATTTTCAAAATGTAATCAAATGTAACTCAAAACTGGGTAGTCTTCACTGTGTGATTCAAACTTGCATTGATTTTAATCAAAGCTACGCAAGTTATTCTGTTTAGAACAGTGCGTAAATTTGTCTTTGCTTTAATTGTTTAATTTGAAATTAAGTAATTAGACAACACCACATGAGCCAAGACTTAAGAAGTCAAAATTCTTGCTCTTTGTTAAAGGAATAATTCTCCCAAAAATTATTTACCTCATAAATTACCCACTCAAGCCATCCCAAGTGCATTCTTTCAGACAAACACAGTGTAAATGATATAAACGGATGTCGGATTCAGCTTCAAGTAGGTGGGCCTTCAAGCTCCAAGTGGGTTGTACAAACCTGGAGTTTTTATTTATTTAATGTCTTGTACATAACACGGAGTCCAATATTGTTTTTTATGAATGTCAACACCTACCCCAACAATAAACCCAACCTCACATTAACCTGATGTGATTTTATTAAAATCTGCTCCACCTACACCACCTAAACCCAACCTACTTGTGGTTTAAGTCCCTCCCACTTGGAGGTAACACAACCTACTTGTGGTGTAATCCCTCCCACTTGGAGGTCTCCGGGCTGCAGCGATACCTACTTGAACACAGTCGGAGTAGAATTACATTTTATCCTGGCTCTTCCATGCTGTATAATGGTGTTAGGTAGTGTCTTCTTTTTTTAAGCTTTCAAAAATGTAGAAATCCAGTGTAAAACTAACCCATATACTGCAAGGGGGCCAATCACTTGAGTTTATTGGTTAAGCCTAGGGCTTGGCGATATTGCAAAACCAAATATCACGATGTCATGTTTCATATAATTCGATATCGATATTTATTGAATATTTTTAACAATACATTTAGGAATATTAGCTTTTTTTTTTTTTTGTTATTTAACCACTTTATTTTAATTTACCAACATTACTATGGCAAACCGTTTTAATAGTCAAAAACAAAAATATTTTAACAAAATATCTGATCTCTTTATAATAAAATAAACAAGTGAATTAGTAAATAAAATGTTACAAAGTGAAAATACTGAACAAAGCAAACTTTTAAGGTGTGAATAATGAAAATAATACAGTAAACCTCGAACTCTTTAAACAACACATATTATGATAAACAAATCTGAGCTTAGAAGTAAAAAAACTAACCATCATTATTCAAATACATATTGCAACATTGCATATTGTGAAGTTGAATGACTACATTACCCCCTGCTGTTTCGATTACAATTTTATGGAGAAAAAAAAAGTAATGCATTGTTTGTGTGCTCTGTGTTTGTCTCAGGTAATTAGTCTACCGCAATTACTGAAATGTGTATTCCATACAAAGTGTGAAGCACATTGGTTCGTTCTACTTGCATGAATCGCAGTGCACTCGCAGCATTCGGAAAAGTTCAATGTTTCCAACTAGTTCACGTGTGCGCCGCTTGCACAACATGCTCCCATATGCGCTTTGACAAACTGACACCCTAAGGTTCTTGGCATTGCTTCCAAGGCACGCACTCAGCAGCCACATTTTAATAATTCTACAGCAATTCATACCGAAACTACATACGGAATTTTTTTTTTTTTTTCTTCATCGATATTGACAAAAGTGTTCAGTCAATAAATATCGATACCGATTTTAGCACTCAGCCCTAGTTAAGCCTTTGTCAAATAAATAGCTATTTGGTCATTGTTTTATGCTTCTGTTGTTAGTAATGCAAAGGGCCAGACAGAATCTGCGGACATTTTTTTTTTTTGCTATTTTTGCAGAGAATTTTGGTTAAAATATGTATATTTCTGCAGAATTATTTTGGAAGTATCATAACTAAAACCTTAATATGTGATATCTTTTATATCTTTTTAACGTTTATTTAATGGTTAAATTGCAAATCCAATTAGATTCATTTTATTTGGTAAACAAAGCAAGTCTCTCATATAATAGATCTACTAAAAGACAGAAAATATTCCTTTACAAACTGCATTGTACATAAATCAGATTAACATTTTTATGTTAGTCAATAATATTACTGTAATTAATAAAAAAAACTGAATAAATATAGATTTACACAAGTAAATAAACAGAATTAATGATGGGTAAAAATCTGCGGAAATCTGCAGAAAATCTGTGGAATTCTGCACGCGCAGATTCCGTGTGGGCCCAGTAATGCAGCATTTTACCAATGGTAAATGCAGTGAAATGAATAAGAGAACTCGTAAATCTCGTATCAAAACCAAAATAAAAATGTTTATTTTTACAGAATTTGAGCTAAAAAAGCCACTCTAGTATACGGTTTCATAATTCTGGTTTCATGTTGACTTCAATGTCTGGAAAACATTTTAAAATCCTCTCATAAGTAAATGAACTTGATTTATCTGTATTATAAACCAGGTCCAGTGTACAAATGCTTTGTGGTGAAACTGTATTGACTTTTATTACAGTAGTACTGTATACATTTGCTTTAATATTGTTTATAGTAACCGCAATATTCCGATTATGAATCACTTGACTGCTGGCTGAACTTTTTGAGCACGATGACATTTTGTCTTTAGTCTCAAGCGTGTCATTTCCTCTTTCAGCGTGAAGCAGTACTCTGGACGCTTCTTCTAGAGGATGGAGACCGAAGCCAAACTGCCATACCCATTCACTTCAACTTGTATTCAGAGCCTACATTCCTCTGCTTCTTGGGTAGATGTGCTCCCTGCCTTTTTCTCCTAACAATTTTTTTTTTTTTTTGGAAGCGACACATTTGAGGGAAGAGTTTTTTCTCTTTAAAGCAATGGTATCCTCTTTTTTTTTTTTTTTTTTTTTTTTTTTTTTTTTTTTTTATCTTTAACATTTTCTTTCTGCACGCAAATGATTTTGATTTATTGATTGTACTGTTTGATATATAGAGGGAGCCCATCTGTGATGTCCACTGTTGGCCTTACCAGAACTGCATGCTTAGTCTGTGCAACATGCAGAATGTCCTTTTTTGCCAATGAATTTAAATTTCCCCATTATCATCTTGTCTTCTTGATTAGACATTTGGGTGAAGTGTAAATACTGAGTTTTTTTTTTTTTTTTTTTTTTTTTTTTTTGAGGTTTTAATATTAGTTTTATTTAAAATAAAAACATCTATTTTGATTTGAAAAATGGGGCTATCGAAAATAAGTAAGAATTCATTCCTGTGGGATTTTTTTTTTCTTTTCTTTTTGTGCTGATTTTCTCAACCCAATTTCAAGATCAGTTAAATTCAGGAGATGGATTAACTGTTTATGCTCCATTGACATTGGGGTCCATTAAATCTTGCTGGCGCTTGTTTTGTACGTCTGTTTGTAAGCATTTTTACCATTTTAGATGGATCTTTCTAGATGCCTTCTCTTCACAGTTGAGGGGAAATAAAATTTTCTCTGTAAATTAAAAAAGAAAAAAAAAAACACTTGTGGCAGGTCTCTTCCATGTTCCTGTATCTTTTTCTTTCTGTTCCCTCTGGTGTCTTTGTAGAATGTGCTGCAAATCTAAAAAAATAAATAAAAATAAAGTCTGTGCCACCTTTTACTAAACTTTTTTTTCTAGTGTTTGTGACTTTTGTTTGTTGTCTCTGTATTTTGGTTGCAGTGGCTTTAGTAATGAATTAACATTCTAAGTACATACAGTTAATGAAGTATGTCTTGTGAATAAGAGTTACGCTATACTTGTCACTAGGGCTGGGCCGATAAGCGATTATTATATTGAATCATGATAATTTATGTCAATAAGAATAAGCTCTGGACTTTTTAAACTCTATATTTATCTAAGAGCCAACCACACAGCAGAAATGTGCAACAATGGAAATCCAAAAGTGTGTTGATATTAGAGGTGTACTGAATCTTCTGCCAACGAAAAATTATTGGCTGAAAATGTTATGCCATTTAATGGATCCTCTAATTTTTGTAGCTTCAGTCATTGTTGGGGTACTCTTTTAAAATCCGGAAGCATTAACAACTTATATCAATGTATATTGTTATTGTTCTATATGGAGCATAATTATTGAGATTGCCTTTTTTGCCATATCCCCCAGCCCTACTTGTTACAGTAGCATGTGAAATCAATTACTGGAGATACTAGATTAGTGCATAATAGTACACAAAAAAATGTCAAAGAACTGACAATGTCCTGACAAAAAAATTACCAGCACATTTCACTAAATCTTAACTAAAGAATGGTCTTCACTAAATTATAACAACTGCTAATCTGTTCTATAGTTACATTTACAGAGAATGTACAGGTATTATATCCCCCATGACATTCATATATATACTCAAAAAAAAAAAATTATATATATATATATATATATATATATATATATATATATATATATATATATATATATATATATATACAAAAAGAAGAGATTTTTACTGCTTGTTCAAACTACTTATTTAAAATGAGCTGAATTAACAAAATGTTTAAAGTTTTATTTTGACTTAATTGTTTTGTCCAATCCACTTTGTAAAACAAAGTTTGATTTGTGTTTGCACAACATGAAGGAATCATGTGGAACCCTGATAGAACATAGAAAGTTGAATTTTATTAATATTTTTAATTTGGCGTCTTGAAACAAAACAATCAAAAGAAATGACTAGGCATGAAAATAATATACAATGTTGAAATATTGGCTATTTTCCCAAAAGGACGTCTGCTGCGTAAAATGTGCTGGAAAGTTGGCGGTTCATTCCGCTGTGGCGACCCCGGATTAATAAAGGGACTAAGCTGAAAAGAAAATGAATGAATGAATATTGACTATACTGAAATCGCAAAATATACAAATAAAGTCCTATTCTAATAAAGAACCATTTTCCCTCCATTAAAGAATATATGTTTTCAGACAAATTTAAAAAAAAATAACGTTTTGAGTATGTTTTTTCATAATATGTTTGCAGAACTGTACATTCCATCAAATTGATTAAAAAATGTTCAGTGTAATTTTCCAAATCAAAAAAGCTGGCCAGAAACTAAATCAGCTTTTGAAAGAATTCATTAAAAGAGATAACAGAACAACCCCAGTTCCTCAGTGCATTCCCACCTGAACGTTGTTTATCAATAATATCACTCAAAGGAATTTGCTCTAGTTTCCACAAAATAGACTCTGACAGGGTCATCAGGACAATGATGTTGATCAAATGTTAATGTGCTTATCCGCGCAGTCGATAGATAGATAGATAGATAGATAGATAGATAGATAGATAGATAGATAGATAGATAGATAGATAGATAGATGGATGGATGGATGGATGGATGGATGGATGGATGGATGGATGGATGGATTGACATAGAAATGTGTGTGCTGCTCCTCAAGTCTGCGCGTCACAAGGTCTGATTGATGCTGATGCCAGTGTAATGAGTTTACTATTACTAGGAAAATTGGAATCATTTTAGCGTGTCGGTTGGTTCGAAGAATCAGTTTCACTGAGTCAATTTCAAACATCTAAAAAGCTCCCTTCGCCTAGCAAATATAGCATTTAAATGTTTCTATTTTCATTGTTCTATATTACCTTAAAATGTTTGGAATCACGTTTTTTTCTTACATCTAAAATCACAATTTTTCTTGCATCTAAAATCTACTGATTCACAAACTCTTGCTAAACGATTCATCCGAAGTATTAAAAAGAGCCAGTTTACATGAATGATTCGTTCGCGATTCGAACATCCCTGTTACATATAGAAGAGCCGAGACCAAACCGAGCCATATAACAAGCTGGGATTTAAATTAACAGGAGGACAGACCTCGGTGGAGTAATTTACACATTAGCTTCAGACGCGTGGACTCCGGTACGCTGTATGATACGGTTGCAGACTTCGCTACGTTTGTAACCGGAATTCCAGGGAATTGTCGGCCATATTCAGCGATACCACGCCCGAAGCGGAGCCGCTAACACGGGAGGAACACCGTTCATGCAAATATAAGCTACCCAACCGCAAGTTCATGGACCGCAGAGTTTAGCGCTGTCTGAAGAAAAAGCTATCAGTGTTTTAAGGAAGATTCTCAAGTATTTATTTTAATCAAACGGTCTGCATTGGAGTTATTACCAGAGGATCTGTTGCTTTTATGAGTGATATAAAACACACCCGCCACATAAGGATTTAAGTAACAGCTACATCTGTATGGTGTAACGTTATTATATCTGATTGTCGTGTTCCAACAGTTGCAGAAATATTAGTGTATCTCAATGAGATTATGAATTGCTTCTCAAAGCGCTGCAGATGAACTCTCTCTCTCTGGCAATCTGGGCGATTTGGTTTGAGTTGGGACTGATGTGCCTTCAATGGCATTTCTGAAAACATCTTAATTGTGAAGTGACAGGGAGAATCATGACGCTGGACTCCATCATGGCGTGCTGTCTCAGCGAGGAGGCGAAAGAAGCGCGGCGGATCAACGATGAAATCGAGCGGCAGCTCCGGAGAGACAAGAAAGATGCCCGACGCGAGCTCAAGCTGCTGCTGCTGGGTACGAGAGGCTTTCGTGTGACTCTGACAAACTTTCCTTCATGTCTTACGACGTGCACATAGCTTTAGATTTACACACGCATCTGAACATAATATATCGATCATTTATTTAAATACATTTCCATTTGTTGTCTGAGGCGACCGATTCACTCTGCTCTGTTGTTCACTGCAAACAAATATAGAGCAAGTTCTCTTTATTTTGATTCATACAGTAACGTTATATGTTCGACAGGTCGACAGGTGGAACAACTGTTGCTGACACGGCGGGTTGTGGATGTCTCGTAGTAGCGTAATTGTTGGTGTGATAAGTTCCCTAATTCAGGAATTGTTCACATAATTCGATTCCTTTATCCACACCAATCGATTAACAAATCATTTAACTATTATTAATATATTTTGATAAGATTTTTTTTCCGGTAAATATCTTACGGGTATAAGGCTATCGAGTATTCTATACCAAAAACGAGACGAAGAATTATTTTAAGGATCTTAAGAATGGCTAGAACTTTTATATTTAACATAATGAATTCATATTTTGACTCAACTGCCGCAAAATTCAGTTTAACAGTAGCTATCCGTGTTTTATAACATTGTAAACCAATATACAGCTAAAAAATAATAATATTAATGAGAGACAACTTAAAAATTGTCTAGATTGCCCATATTGATTGTTTGGAAACAAAGAAATATCAGTAACACTTTACAATAAGGTTAATGCTAGTTAATGCATTTACTAACATGAACAAACAATGAACAATACATTTGATACAGTATTTGTTCATGTTAGTTCAAGTTAGTTAACCCACGTTGGATTAACCAATATTAACAAGCATAGATGTTAATAATGCATTAGTAAATGTTGAACTTTGATTAATAAATTCATTTTACTTCATTCATTCTTTCATTTTCCTTAGGCTTAGTCACTTTATTCATCAAGAGTCACCACAGCGGAATGAACCGCCAACTTATCCAGCATATGTTTTACACAGCAGATGCCCTTTCAGCTGCAAACCAGCACTGGGAAACATCCATACAAACACACACGCACACACACATACACTATGGCCAATTAAGCTTATTTAATTCACCTATAGCGAATGTTTTTGGACTGTGGGGGAAACCAGAGCACCCGGAGGAAACCCCCGCCAACACGGGGAGAACATGCAAACTCCACACAGTAATGCCAGCTGGCCTTTACCGGTGACCTTCTTGCTGTGAGGCGACAGTGCTAACCGCTGAGCCACCGTGTCTCCCATTTTACTTCAAATACATACATATATGGCAAATAAAGAGAACCGATAATAAATTCATAAAAAATACATATTTGTAAATTGTTTGTAAATTTGTAAATTAAGTTGTTTTCCAGAGCTGTAAATTGGTCATTAGTTGCTGGCCTTTGTAGGTGTAAAGTCAATGAGCAGGGAAAAAAGTAAGTGATTACAGTTTGAAAGTGTCTGGTTTTGAGAACATTTTTGGCATTTAGGCAACAAGCTAGAAATCTGCTTAATGTCGCTTTTTTAAAATGATTGAATTTCCTAATGCTAAAACTTCACTTTCTGTGCGTTTGCTTTTAGGAACTGGGGAGAGTGGGAAAAGCACCTTTATTAAACAGATGAGAATCATCCATGGCTCAGGCTATTCAGAAGAGGACAGAAGAGGCTTTACCAAGCTGGTCTACCAAAACATCTTCACGTCTTCACAGTCCATGATACGAGCAATGGACACTCTCCAGATTCTTTATAAATATGAACATAATAAGGTGCAGTTGTTTGTTCTAATTACTCTCACTTTCGTCAAGTTTCTGTGGATTTGTTTGTTTACTTTGATGTGGTCATAGGTCCACTTGGAACTTTAAAAGAGCATTCATGAAATTAATCTAATAGGCTACAGTCTTGTGAATGATACAGAGGGGTGTCTTTGCATATGCTATTAGGGCTGCACGATATTGGATATTGCGATATGAATATAATTTCACAAAAGATGACCTAATTAACTCTACACGTAAAGAATCCATACATCTGCATAAAACATAATAAACACTTTGCAAGCATAGATGAATACAATAGAACAAAGATATTTTTTTTTATTGTTTTGTGTTTTATGGTCTAAGTCTAGGAACATAAATTCAAGATTAATTGAATAGCAGTGTATTGTCTTCATTGTATAAACAATTAAATACAATTTAATCTTTGTTAAAACTCTAAACTTTAAAAATGTCTTGATATTTTAGTCAGAGTTTCTTAAAACACATCTAAATGAAAATCTTTCTCTCTATTAGGGTTCAAATTTGCAATGACTCCACAAATCATGTTCTAAATTGTGGTTCCTGGTCATTGTAATCACAACTCAACATTGCAGATCACTCCACTCAACTTTAAATACCAGTTAGAGAGTTACGGAAAATTGTATCAGAGCAGTTTTACTACTCCAGATGCATTATACGTATCAAAGGAAAACGCATAGAAGTTTCAAATATTAGGTGTCACGCAAATAAGTTTGGTAAGAAGTAGGTCAAGCACAGAGTCAAATACCCAGAGAGAGATACAATTATTTTGGCTAATCATGTAGCCCAGGCTTAACACAATTAACCCCTCCCCAACTTATGAAATTAATTATACCATTTACTGCCTTGCAGAAATGTGCCGTCTCAGTTTTTTTTTTTTCCAGTTGTAGATACCCCCAAAGGCAAACCCATTTTCCATTGTATGTCGTTGAAATATTATGGAACACAGCCTCAATCAAGTTCCATCTTATTGGGTCAGATGTAGTAAGATTAAACTTCTGAAATTCTCAAAGTTAAATGGGTCAATAAAGTTGTATCCAGGTTATGTCTAAGTAGGCTACGACGTGATTCAACGTTTGCTGTTGGTTGTGATCCATTGGCTGAAGCATTAATTCTTAATACTGTTCTAAATGCACTGCGTTATTCTCTGTTTTTCTGCTCACAGACCAATGCAAACATTGTCAGAGAAGTGGATGTAGAGAAAGTCTTCTTGTTCGTTAACCCCTATGTAGATGCCATCAAGAGTTTATGGAATGACCCAGGAATTCAGGAGTGCTATGACCGGAGGAGAGAATACCAGCTCTCAGATTCCACAAAATAGTGAGTGTATATATATATATATGTGTGTATATACAGTTGAAGTTGCCTATAAGCCCTCCCTTTGATTTTTTTTTTTTTTTTCTTTTTTAAATAATTCTGAAATGATTTTTAACAGAGCAAGGAAATTTTCACAGTATGACTGATAATATTTTTTCTTCTGGAGAAAGTCTTATTTGTTTTATTTCAGCTAGAATAAAAGCAGTTAAAAAAATTTTAAAATCCATTTTAAGGTCAAAATTATTAGTCACTTTAAGCTGTATTTTTTTCGGTAGTCTACAGAACAAACCATCGTTATACAATAACTTGCCTAATTACCCTAACCTGCCTAGTTAACCTAATTAACCTAGTTAAGCCTTTAAATGTCACTTTAAGCTGTAAAGTAATGTATTGAAAAATATCTCAAGAATTGTGTTGTTTCAGCTCATTTTAAATAAGTAGTTTGAATAAGTAAAAAATATATATATTTTTTGAGTGTAGGTAATCTGCCTAAATGCTATCAGTTAGTATAATATCTTTGAAACACATTTCCTCCCCTGCTGTCCAAAGCCACGCCTCCTGAAATCATGAACATGCACATTAAAGAAGACAGTAGATGTCATTCGCCAGTTAGAAAATGTTATAGTACATTATAATACGACAATTCCAAACTAAAAACGGTAATATATCTAGCACGTTTTCAGTTTTGTAGCAAGAAAAACCTGCATAATGTGCAATATTTCATACATGCAAGGATCGCTGGTCTCACTCTCTCACGTCCTAAAGTGACTAGGGTTAATGTTTGGCCAGCAGGGTGCAGGAATTATTCTAGTTACAAAGCCATACTTACATGCTATTTCAGACTGAATATTCAAAGTAGCATGGTAAACAATATAGGGACCGCATCACAGGTTGTCATTGTTCAAAAATGAACCAATGTGAATATAAAACCAACTTCAGCTCAGTGAAGCAGGCTAGGCAGAATAGCGCTATTTACTTAAAGGGCGCCTATGATGAAAATCATCTTTTTTAGGCTGTTTGTGCAGAACTGTGTGTAGGTATAGTGTATCCACAGTCATATTGGGGTGATATAAAGACAATAAGTCTATTTTTTAAAATTTCCTGACGTTAAAATAGCAATCAAATCCCTCCCATTTTGAGGTCCACCGCAACTTGACGTAGGAGTGCTGTTTCCCAGCCCACTGAATTGGTTGACAGCTGCATATTAACATGTCTCCGAGGCCGTAGTAATGCGTATAATCATATCAACAAGACAGGACGTGCGCAAAGCAACCGGGAATAAAAGATCAGTTCGCTAAGATCATCAATCATCATCAAATGTGATCAAGAGTGAGTTTCACAAGTTTAACAAGTTAAATGAATTACAGTGATTTTACCTCCTTCATCACCTCCTTCATTACCTCCTTCATCACCACAGCCGCATGTCAGTACAATTATACAAGAAGACGCTTCAATCCCGGTTTGTGGATGTTAAATCAGGTTTATTTTGTACATTGACATAACGGATATCTATACAGCAGTGGATATTAACCTGTTACATTTGCTGTGCAAAAACAGTGCAAAGCTAAACGTGCGCGCTGTCTGTGTGTGTGTGTCAGAGTGTGTATCTGTGTGTGTGCTTGAACTTTGTAACGACATTGTGTGCGACTTATCACTGCAACTCCATAACAAATACATCAAATAATAATTGGGAAAGTTCTTACTGTAGTATTTCTCACAAACGTTACGTGAGATCTGCTTGCTTCATGTCTCTCTGTTGTCTGACGCAGCCGAAGGTGGAGCTTAAGGCACACTGACAGGCATGTGTGAACGGTGGGCAGGGAGGACTAGCATTAAAGGCACAGTTCACAAAAACCCGCTACCTGATGCTCAAAGCCATAAAATACAAACTTCTGGAAGGTATAATAAATAATCTGATGTGTGTTTTCAGCTGAAACTTTACAGACACATTCTGGAGACACAAATGATTTATCTTAAATCTGGAAAAAGGGGTAACCTAGGTGCCCTTTAAGTTTTGTTGTTAAACTAAATGAAAATCTACATTATCGATGCTGTAAAAGGTCCCTTATGAAATTGAAAATAGTCACATTAATCTTTCGCTGGAATATTTCAGTGGTTGAGCAACACTTCGGTGCATTACTGATGTTATGCATACGGCAGATCAGTCTGCATAAATGGTTGCGCAGATGTACATCTACATTTGTTACCAGACAGTTTGGGGGACTTATTATAATTACGGGAATATCTGCCCGACAAAATTTAACTATTATGGACTTTAAACCAGCACAACAAAAAATGTTTCTGAAGAAAATCACCTACTGCACCTTTAACTGTGGACGTCAATATAAATTGTGCAATGCATTTTATGCTCTGGTTATAAAGTGTTGCAAAAATCAATGGGATGACATCCAGGCGGTCAGAGTCTTTAAAGTAAAAAGATTATATTCAAAAATGTATTCAAAGAATAAAAAAGTCTTTTAATTGTCATCAATAAATGTTGCACCTGCAATAGAAACTGCATAACAATGGAAGTTTTAGTTTACTCAAGTTCGTGTAAATTATGAATAACAAACTTTCAATTAAGAAAATTACGTTAAATATTAACATTTCATAACTGTTCTAAAACAATATATAAAAGTACATGTACGTTTTTTTGCATTATTTAAAAGGCTAAAATAAATGGCATAAATAATCTGACAATGACCGCAATGCAAGACCACAATGTAAAGAAACAAAAGTAAAATAATAATGTAACAAAAAGCTTCTTTTATCCAGTATATATTGCGTGAATATATATATATATATATATATATATATATATATATATATATATATATATATATATATATATATATATATATATATATATATATATATATATATATATATAACAATACAACTATTGACAGGTATTGTTTAAAGTACACACTGATGATGGCTCGTATATTTTTTTGCTGGATATTAAATATTTAATAAATTATTGAGTTTGGACCGTTTTTGTTATTTGTCATTTGAATAAATTTGGTCACAGCACCAAACCTACCTGGAAGAATGGTGTGATTTAAAAAACAATTTGAATAGTAAAACAAAGAAATGCATGCCATTTCCTTATACTGCCTTTTTGTCCACAGTTATCTAAATTCATTGGATCGCATTGCCAACCCTTCCTACATTCCCACCCAGCAAGATGTGCTCAGGGTGAGAGTGCCCACAACAGGCATCATTGAATACCCCTTCGACCTACAAAGCGTCATATTCAGGTGAATCTCAGGTGCAGCTCAGTTTGTCCAGTTCAGCCCAGTGCTTAAACGTCTTTTACCTAATAAATTCTGGATCCCCCAACAGGATGGTGGATGTCGGGGGTCAGCGGTCAGAAAGGCGAAAGTGGATCCACTGCTTTGAAAATGTCACCTCTATCATGTTCCTGGTAGCACTCAGTGAATATGACCAAGTTCTTGTCGAGTCTGACAATGAGGTAATTCAAGCACCTACCAACAGATAGAGCCAAAGATCTTACTCTCAACTTGAAACATTAGCATTACTTTATTTGTGTATTGCCTTGATGCACAGGCATTTAATTACATAAAAAAAGAAATGGGTCAGTGACACGCATCTTTATTACTTTATCATATATTGTATTATGGCATGTATTATGGCTATACAAGGATCAAATCAATATGTATTTTCAATCATTAGAATAAGTGCTTCACGGATTAATTTTTTTCATTAATATGAGAATGTGCCTTTTCTGAGAAAACAACATGAATGTCATACATTTTACCATGATTTTGCAGACACCCAATAAAATGTATTTTAATCTAACAATACATATTATCATCTAATTATTTTAGAATAAGAATCATTTGATGCCACTATAAAAGACCCAGGCACTTTTAAGGATCAGAGTGCAGCAACAGAATATTAATAATTACAATTTTAAATCTAGCAGTAAATGTAATCTTTAAAGGGACAGTTCACTATAGGATTGCACAACATAAATGTATATATATATGTGCATCTGAATATGTGAATCCGCAATAGTCAAGTTGCTTGATGTGCAATGTTGAGTCTAAAAAAAATCAAGACATACAAGTTAAACCATGATTTCAAGAGTTCACACTTAGCTGATGATTAATTATAAGCTTGTTTGGCATGCTGTCCCGGGAGAGAGCCCTGAGCTCATAAGATCCTCGAGCCCGGGGCTCCCTCCCATTGCAAGGCGAGAAGTGAGTTTGAGCTCAGGTAGATCTCGAGAACTCCCCCGCTGTAATAACCAATGAACAGATAGTGATTGCTCTTGAGAGATAACCATTTACTAGGAGCATGTCTATAGTGCCGGTTTGGATTAGTCAATTAACTTATGTTGCATGTTTTTTGGACGGTGGGAGGAAACCCGGGGGAAACCCACGTGAGCACGGGGAGAAAATGCAAACTCCGCACAGAAATGTCTGCTGGTTTGGTAAAGCCTAGAACCAGAGACATTCTTGCTGTGAGGCAACAGTGCTAAGCCTCTGGGCCACCGTGTTACCCATCTAGGAAGAAGGAGTAGGGGTGGATGGCGGGATTCTTCAAAATGAAGATAGCGGTGGTACGTAACCCAGGGTATTTGTAGTAGCTTAGGAGTCGTCTGATTGGTGCATTGAGAATTGGATAATGCGGATCCAGCCGCTAGCAATCATAAGCACGTGATCCTCTCGAAATTTGTTTATAACTAAACTTCTCAAAGTGAAAGCTTATCATCTTCATGTGTTTTTGAAGTTTGTGAGTGTATGAGCATTTTGAAAACATTCAGGCATAAGAAATTGTACCATTTTGTAACTTTAATAACAATTCTTTTGATTGAATTATTTTTACAGTGAAAACTATTCCGTAGTATTTTACATTTCATTTATTCAGTTTCTGTACCTGGATACTTTTTTGACTTCTTAGTACACTAAACTATAAAACATTGTTTATTTCATTTGTGCGGTGGCCGAGAGAGCTTAACGCGCTGCAATTTAAGAAAGCACATGCAATTACAAAAAACAACAACAAATAAAGAAACGATCTTCATCAATTTGCAGCAAATTGGTCACAACACAAACAACTGAAGAAATGCACAGCAAATTGGTCACAACACAAACAACTGAAGAAATGCACAGCAAATTGGTCACAACACAAACAACTGAAGAAATGCACAGCAAATTGGTCACAAGAAAAACAACTGAAGAAATGCACAGCAAATTGGTCACAACACAAACAACTGAAGAAACGCACAGCAAATTGGTCACAACACAAACAGATGGGATGGAGGGCCAAATCAAAGGTCACCATGGGCCAACTTGACCCTAATTTGGACACCTCTGTCCTACAGAATTATCCCGATAGTTCTAAAATGATAAATCCTTTCCAAAATAAGTTATTCAGGTCTGCTGTTGAAAGTGTATTCATATCATAGAAAAACAAAATATCAAAATGTCAAATTATTACAATATCATGTAGCCCTGTTTCACTCAAAAATGAAAATTGTTTTAAACCGGTATAAGTTCCTTCTGTTGAACACAGAAGACTGTAAAAATGCTTTTGAATTTCATTCATTTTATATTTTATATAAATATACATTTTCAGAAATATCTTTGCTATGCTGTATGATGGCGGAACAATAGTTTGTCCTTCATTTGACTTATTTCACAGTAGTTTTAAACAAAAGACTATTTTTTTGGTCTCAAGGGCCAGTGTACAGTAATTTAAAAAAAAATAGTGTAAAGTGTAAAATACCTTTGAATTGTGAAAATTATTTCTTATTAATTACTTACTACTAGAATAAGTGGTGGGAGCACATAACAATTTTAAAATAAACTCCCCAAATAAATACAAAATATTACTCTTAAAAGACAATGCGCGTTAAGCAACATGCATTTGTAACACCAGAAATAATTCTTCATTTTTTTTTTTTACTTTTTTTTAAGTGCATTTGGTTTGTGGTGTGCAATACTTTCTCGGTGTTCATGTGATCATATAACCAATTGAGAACAAAATATGTTTTCATTCTGAACCTTAAATGAGAGTCTGTGCTCATTTTAGCAATGTTTGAATGAAAGCACTTTTTTTTTATGAAATTGTCAAAAGTAGTGAACATTCAGTTAGTGTTGATTTCTGGACTAAAGCTGTATAAAAATAATCACTCAAATGGGCTTGTTATGTTATTTTCCCCTACAGAATCGAATGGAAGAAAGCAAAGCATTGTTTAGGACGATAATAACATACCCCTGGTTTCAGAATTCATCTGTTATTCTTTTTCTGAACAAGAAAGACCTTTTGGAAGAGAAAATAATGTTTTCACATCTTGTAGATTACTTTCCCGAATATGATGGTAAGTTTAAAAACACAGTCAGAATCTACAGTTTTACATTTCATTAGTAATCCTGCCTTGCATGACTAAAGTCGTTTCCATTGTTGTTATATGTAAAGAAATGCTTTAAAATCCCATCCTCAAAATGAACCAGATCAACAAAATACCCTACTCTAATTTACAGTTTAGACTAGTATTTGGTGATTTCATTTTGTAAAGAGTTTATATAAGACTATAATGGTATCAATGTCAAACATTCACATTTTCAACCCCAAAACACTTTTGTTGTGTTAATGAAGAGACAATATGCTTAGCTGAAAACTTAGCTGTCTTATAAATATACACTAATATCTTTATCAGGGTATCCATGAGGTCTTAAAAATGTCTAAAATCTCAAAAACTAAATTTTAGGCCTTAAAAAGTCTTAAATTTACTGAAATATTGTGTTGTAGGTCTTAAATCTTTTTTAACAGGTCTTAATTTTACTTTGATCATGTACACTTACCCAATCTGGCCATTAACGCCCATACAATCCATCTCAATAAAACATTTAACTTTATATTTAAAAAAGCATTTATTTACTGCTGAGGATACTGACCTTACCTATATATATATATATATATATATATATATATATATATATATATATATATATATATATATATATATATTTTTTTTTTTTTTTTTTTTATCATTAAATTATTATTATTGTAGACTGAAATAATAGGCAGCTATGTTTTGTTCTATTCTTAGTAAGGGTTAGGGTTTGTGAATGGATATATCTGAAAATTAATTTAACAAATGTTTCAAACAAAATTAGTATTATTGTATTATTAAATGTATTACATTTTTATCATTTTCTTGTTAGGCCAAGTCAAAATCTTTTCTAACTGGGATATTTAAAAAAAAATCCTTAACATTTACCCCTGTATAAGTTTAAAATTTCATTCATAATGGTCTTAAAATGTCTTAAATTTAACACTGTTTATGTTTTTGGTAAAGGGGTTATAGGCCCACACTGAATCTGCATGCACCCATTCGAGCCCATTCATTCATTCATTCATTTTCTTTTCGGCTTATTCCCTTTATTAATCAGGGGTCGCCACAGCGGAATAAACCGCCAACTTATCCAGCATATGTTTTACACAGCGAATGACCCTCCAGCCGCAACCCATCTCTGGGAAACATCCACACACACTCATTCACACTTATACACTACTGACAATTTTGCCTTCCCAATTCACCTGTACCGCATGTCTTTGGACTGTGGGGGAAACCGGAACACCCGGAGGAAACCCACGCAAACGCAGGGAGAACATGCAAACTCCACACAGAAACGCCAACTGACCCAGCTGAGGCTCAAACCAGCGATCTTTTTGCTGTGAGGCGACAGCACTACCTACCGCGCCACTGCGTCGCCCATTCAATCCCATAATTTAATTAATTTATTTACTTATATAAATGTGAATAGATATATATTTATGCAGTTTTTATAATAAGGTATTATTATGGATTAATATGCAACAATTTTAAATAATTTATGTACATTACAGTTTGTAATGTTTCTGTCTTTCAGTAATGTATTATTTGAGACCAACTGTTACTTTGTTTACCAAACAAGTTGTTCTAATTGGATTTCGATTGTAAAACAATCAAGACACAGTTGAAGTCAGAATTATTAGCCCCCCTGTTTATTTTTTTCCCCATTTTCTGTTTAATGGAGAGATTTTTTTCAACACATTTCTAAACATAATAGTTTTAAAAACTCATTTCTAATAACTCAATTCTTTTATTTTTGCCATGATGACAGTACAGTTGAGGTCAGAATTATTAGCCCCCCTTTGAATTTTATTTATTTTTTTTTCATTTTCAAATATTTTCCAAATTATGTTTAACAGAGCAGGGAAATTTTCACAGTATGTCTGATTATATTTTTTCTTCTGGAGAAAGTCTTATTTGTTTTATTTCGGCTAGAATAAAAGCAGCTTTTAATTTTTTTAAAAACATTTTAAGGTCAAAATTATTAGCCCCTTTAAGCTATATATTTTTTCGATAGTCTATAGAACAAACCATCATAATACAATAACTTGCCTAATTACCCTAACGTGCCTAGTTAACCTAATTAACCTATTTACGCCTAAATGTCACTTTAAGCTGTAAAGAATTGTCTTGAAAAATATCTAGTCAAATATTATTTACTGCCATCATGACAAAGATAAAATAAATCAGTTACTAAAATTATTATGTTTAGAAAAGTATTGAAAAAAATCTTCTCTCCATTAAACAGAAATTGGGGAAAAAATAAACAGAGGGGCTAATAATTCAGAGGGGCAAATAATTCTGACTTCAACTACATAATATTTGACAAGATATTTGACAAGATATTTAAAGGCTTAACTAGGTTAACGAGGCAGGTTAGGGTAATTAGGCAAATCATTGTATATTGATGGTTTGTTCTGCAGACAATAAACAAATATATATAGCTTAAAGGGGCTAATAATTTTGACTTTAGATTAGATTAGATTAGATTCAACTTTATTGTCATTACACATGTACAAGTACAAGGCAACGAAATGCAGTTTAGGTCTAACCAGCAGTGCAATAGCAGCAAGTGCAGGATACAGGTATAAGTTATAAAGTGCAGTTATAGAAAAACTATGGTGATATTTACAGATGGATGTACTATCAACATTATATACAGGTTGTATTAGCTATGAACAGATTTACAATAAATGAATATATGTACAGGATGCTATTAATAATCAGGAGTGGCAGATAGATAACATAATTACAAATGTCCATGTGCTGTGGGTATGTCCAGTTCAAGTAAATGAATCAGTGCAATGAATATGTGCAAACTTTAAATGTGCAAATGTTAAATAGTGCAGTGATTGTGAGGAGTATAAGTTAGAGGAGTGTGGGGGGTGTATTGGGGAGGCAAAAGAGTCAGTGAGGGGCAGAGTTCAAAAGGGAGACAGCTCTGGGGAAAAAGCTGTTTCTCAGTCTGCTGGTTTTTGTCCGGGGGAGCCTGAAGCGCCTGCCGGAAGGCAGGAGAGAAAACAGTCTGTGAGCAGGGTGAGAGGTGTCCTTAAGAATACTGCGTGCTCGGCGCAGACAGTGTTTCTTCTGGATGTCCTCAATGGTTGGCAGTGTAGTCCCTGTGATGCGTTGGGCAGTTTTCACCACCCGCTGCAGTGCCTTACGCTCAGCAACAGAGCAGCTTCCATACCAGACTGTGACGCAGTTGGTCAGGATGCTTTCTATTGTGCAGCGGTAGAAGTTCACCAAGACGGCTGATGAAAGCTGGTTCTTCTTAAGTTGCCTCAAGAAGAATAGGCGCTGGTGAGCCTTCTTGACCAGGCTGGAGGTGTTGGTGGTCCAGGAAAGGTCCTTAGAGATGTGGGTCCCCAGGAACTTGAAGGATGAGACAGGCTCAACGGCCATCCCATTAATGTGGATGGGATCATGCGAGCCTGATCGTCCCTTCCTGAAGTCCACAATGAGCTCCTTGGTCTTATTGGTGTTAAGGAGCAGATTATTGTTGGTGCACCAAGTGGCCAGATGCTGTATCTCCTCCCTGTAGGCAGTCTCATCATTATTGCTGATTAGACCAATCACTGTGGTGTCATCTGCAAATTTGATGATGGTGTTGGATCTGTTCACAGGCCTACAGTCGATGGTAAAGAGAGAGTAGAGGAAGGGGCTCAGCACGCAGCCCTGGGGTACACCAGTGTTGAGTGTGACGGTGGTGGAGCAGATGTGGCCTGATCTAACATTCTGAGGTCTGTTAGTCAGAAAGTCCATAACCCAGTTGCAGAGAGACGTGTTGATATCCAGGTCTCTAAGTTTGATCATTAGCTTAGAGGGTATGACAGTGTTGAATGCTGAGCTGAAGTCAACAAACAGCATTCGTGCATAAGTGTTTTTATTGTCCAGGTGTGTGAGGACAGAGTGCAGTGCTATGGAGACGGCATCTTCTGTGCTCCTGTTGCCATGGTAGGCAAACTGATGTGGGTCCAGTGTGGATGGCAGAGAGTCTTTCAGATGTGCCAGGACCAACCGCTCGAAGCACTTCATGATGATGGGTGTGAGTGCTACAGGGCGGTAGTCATTCAGGCATGTTGGGCTGGAGTGTTTGGGCACTGGCACAATAGAGGTGGTTTTAAAGCATGTTGGCACAGTTGCTAGGTTAAGTGACAGGTTGAAAATGTCTGTGAATACCCCAATGAGCTGTTCTGCACATGCTTTGAGGACGCGCCCAGGGATACCGTCTGGTCCAGCAGCCTTACGCACATTGATCCGACTCAGTGCGGTGTAGACTTCTGAGGAGGTGAGTGTGATAGGTGAGTGGTCGGTTGAGGTAGTGTTCCTGGTGTAGGGTTCTGTATTGTCTCTTTCAAAGCGGGCATAAAAGTCATTTAGCTCGTTCAGGAAGGAGACATTTGTGGCTGTGGGGGTGGACTGGCTGGCTTTAAAATGTTTATTAAAAAATTAAATAAAACAAATTGGACTTTTTCCAGAAGAAAAAATATTATCAGACTTACTGTGAAAATTTCCTTGCTCTGTTAAATATCATTTGAAAAAAAAATCAAAGGGGGGCTAATAATTCTGACCTCAACTGTATTTTATTGTAAAAAGTTATTTTGGTTTTGTGCACCAACTCTCAATCATTCTGCATTAATCCACAGATAGGTTTATTTACAAAATAATGTATAGAAAGAGCAAGAAAGATCTGCAGATTCTGTCTGGTCTAGGTTATAAGTAATACATTTCAGTTTTAGGATGATCATTTAACCAAAATGTATTTTCCTCTTTAAGGACCTCAGAGAGATGCTCAAGCTGCACGGGAGTTCATCCTGAAGATGTTTGTCGACCTGAATCCAGACTCAGAGAAAATCATTTATTCTCATTTCACATGTGCCACTGACACGGAAAACATTCGATTTGTGTTTGCTGCTGTCAAAGACACAATCTTGCAGCTCACACTCAAAGAATACAATCTGGTCTGAAAAAAGGCCGCTCTGGTTTTTTCATCATTTTGCCTGGTTAAAGGCACTCATCGGTTAGTGAGGAGAGCATTTAAAATCTGCTTTTATTGTTCATGCAGTTTGTCCTCCCCGATTATGCTCAATGAAATTGGACACACAAGTTTTTTCTATTTAAGAACTGTAACAATCTGCTCATGACTGCTGTTATTTATTTGCATCTAGGAGCTTCTTAATGAGGTTCAGTTTAAATGTTGTTATATCACTTTAATGAAAACAAATATTGAGCATATTATCACAGATTAAATAAGTATGCTATAATTAGTTTTTTTATTATTATTTTCAGGTTGTACGCATTGAACTACTTGCTATAAATGTTACGTAGAGTTCTCTATTTTGGGTATATTAATGATTCTGTGTGGTGAGGTTATTAGATAGCAATGAAAGTACTTCTTTGACTTTTAAAAGGAAAATATCATGTTATAGTTTCAGAGTAAGCTTAGTAGAGTAGGATCTGTTTTACATTTCACCAAACATGCTTAGGGGAATAATACACAGCAAGATTACATTAGCATATACATTAAAAGTGCCAAAGTTCTTCTAATATGGTGGTTTATTGTATCACCAAATTATAATAGCTATAAATGTGGTATAGTGGTACCACAGGCGATAAGCTGACGCTGCCAGTTACCCCTATACCATACAAGCTTTTTTTTCTTCAGAAACATGCTGTTTATGATCCATTAAATATCATCAGTGTTCTTCAACATCAAGCCTGAACGATGTGCCAATAGAGTCGATTCCTGTGCAGTCCTTTTTATCTTAAACTACAAATGTGCCCTTTAGATATTTTCTGCAACAGTTGCTTTTTTATATATAAATTACCCAACACATGTCTCTGTGAGCAAATGATGCTCTTTTTTTGTACTCACCTGACCGTGTTATTAGTATTGTGTATTCAAGCTTTGGTCAGTATGTGCAGTTGTTTTTAAAGACAGTGGGATTTGTAAAGAGTATCATGTGATTTGATGCGTGTCAAAGAAATGAAAGTTTTGTGTTCAGTCAAGAGTAAAGGACCAAACTGCTGTTGCCTTTTCTTGCTGCTTTTTTGGCTTAAATTAAAGCTCTTAGTAATGTAGTTAATAAAGCAGGTAAAATAAGTATTGAACATACCATAGTTTTTCCTGTTAAGTACAATCCAAACCAGAAAAGGTTATGAAAATTTCAATTAAAAAAAGGAAGTAGTGATTTCCAAATTTACTTTGACTTGTATTTCATTGCAGACAATATGAACACAAAGTATTTTATGTTTTGTTTGGTGAACTTCATTTCCTTTGTAAATGTACGTCATTTACTGTCATTCAGACCTGCAACACAAGTTGGGTCAGGAGCAGTTTAGGGCTAGTAATCAGGTAAATTGATTAAATAATGATGTTATTTGAAACGTCCTGGTTACGTACGTAACCCACGTTCCCCGAATAGGGAACGGAGACGTGTGTCTGTATAAACAGACTTTGGGAGTGCTTTAGACGACCAATCACTTCTAAAGATAAGAAAACGGGCCAATGAAATGCCAATTGAATTGGCGGAGCTTAGCTCCACAGCTGAAACTGATGAGCCAATTAGGGCTATATCAGTCGGCTGCTGGAGCCAGCTCATCAGAATTTGCCTGCTGAAGAGCCGATCGCTCAGCTCCCAGCTGGAGACTGTGGTGTGGCAGTGGAGACACACGTCTCCGCTCCCTATTCGGGGAACGTGGGTTACATACGTAACCAGGACGTTCCCCTTCATAAGGGAACTTCTACGTGTGTCTGTATAAACAGACTTTGGGAGACTGTATGGAAAGCGCCACAGCAGCTAAGCCTGTCGCGCTCCTGATGTGTAGTTTGCCAAGCCAAAGCATGAGCGCACTGACATCACCAAGAGCACAACCTTTCCAATGTCCCCTAGGCCCAACATAATACCATTACATGGGAATAAAAGTTTTAATCGAGGGTCGTAAGTGTGCTTTTACCTAGCTAATATAGACTAGGGATTTTTGGAAATACAACAGAATGTTGGGAAAGCGTGCCAGTCGACAAAGGGGGAGGACGCAGCGGAGACCACCTGCTACCCTAAAAGGGGAGACATGATGGTAAGGAGACATATGGACTAGCCCTAATGAGGGGGAGTGCTACATATGATAAGCTGGTTAGCGGTTTAGGGAAGACACGGGACCGCCTAATAAGGGGGAACACACCGTGGTAATAATGCATATGACATCACCAAATGGGGATGCACATAGCTGGCACCGATCGTCAATATGCGTGTAGACCAAATGGGCATACCAACCGCACACTGAGCCATGCACTCGACTCCGCTTTGTCGATGCTGGGGGCCTCGGAGGAATTCTCTAGGGTTCGCCTGGGAAGGGGAACTTACTAGTAGAGTAGGAAAAGCGCACGCATCTCCGGGTTAGGGAGCCTGGCGCAGCAAGCGTTTGTGACACTGAGCTTAATTCCCCCCAGATTGATTGGGATTACCCAATAACCGGGAGAAAACTGCTCCACTCGGAGGTTATAAAACCTCGCAAATGTGTTAGGTGTCGCCCAACCCGCAGCTCTGCAGATATCTGTGAGAGAGGCGCCGTGTGCTAACGCCCATGAGGAAGCGACACCTCAGAGAGTGTGCTCTCACGTTAGGGGGGGCGCGGCTCGCCCTGGCATTGATAAGCGAGGGCAATGGCATCAACTAACCAGTAGGCCAACCTCTGTTTTGATACGCCACTTCCCTTCTGCCGACCACCGTGACAGATAAAGAGCTGCTCACATGATCTTACATTTTGCGTTCGTTCCACGTAAAGGCGCAAAGCGCAAACGGGACAAAGCAGTGAGTGGGCTGAGCCTGCCTCCTTCGCAGGCAACGCTTGCAGGTTCACCACCTGCTAAATGGGGTGGTAGGAACCTTGAGCACATAGTCAGGTTGGGGTCTCAGGACAACGTGAGAGTAACCCGGCCCGAATTCAAGGCACGATTCGCTGACCGAAAATGCCTCCAGATCCCCAACTCTCTTGAATGGCGCCAATGCGATCAGCAGAGCTGTCATTAATGACAGAGATACCGAATTGAGTGGCTAAAACGGATCTCTCTGCAGACCCGCCAGGACTATAGAGAGATCCCAAGAGGGCATGAGAGGGTGGCGGGATGGATTTAATCGCCGCGCGCCTCTGAGGAATCGGATGATTAGATCATGCTTCCCGAGCGTGTTGCCATCCACCACGTCATGATGAGCGGAGATCGCAGCCACGTAAACCTTCAGTGTGGAGGGTGACAGCCTACGCTCCAGCTTATCCTGAAGGAAGGATAACACAATGCTAATCTGGCAAGTTTGGGGGTCTTCTCGGCAAGAAGCGCACCACTCAGAGAATAGACTCCACTTCAGGGCATAGGCATGCCTCGTAGAGGGTGCTCTAGCCTGAGTGATGGTGTTAAGTACCGCGGGCTGTAAGTCACCTAAGTCCTCCGCGCTCCGTCTATGGACCACACGTGGAGGTTCCAGAGATCTGGGCGTGGGTGCCAGATCGTGTCCCGTCCCTGATAGAGGAGGTCCTCCCTTAGGGGAATGCCCCAAGGAGGGGCCGCCGCGAGGAGTGTGAGCTCTGAAACCCAGGTCCGGTTGGGCCAGAGGCGCAACAAACAAGACCTGCTCCTCTTCCTCCCTGACTTTGCACAAAGTTTGTGCGATTAGGCTCACTGGGGCAAACGCATATTTGCGTGTGCCCGATGGCCAGCTGTAAGCCAGTGCATCCGTGCCGAGGGGGGCCTCGGTCAGGGAATAAAACAGCTGGCAATGTGCGTTCTCGGTGGAAGCAAACAGATCGATCTGGGCTTCCCCAAAGCGCGCCCATATCAGCTGGACCGAATTGTGGTGGAGTCTTCACTCTCCTCAGGACACTAGTTGCCGTGAGAGCGCATCGGCTGCACGGTTGAGCTCGCCCGGAGTGTGAATGGCACGCAGTCATTTCAGCCTCCTTTGACTCCTTTGGAGTCACACGGCGAGCGAGCTGAGACATGCGGCGAGAGCGCATACCCTCCATACGGTTGATATAAGCCACCGTCGTTACGACAACATGCCTGGATACTAGCCCTAGGGGCACTCCGGCCCGTAGAAAGCCAGATCCGTCCAGGGGCTGAGGGTGCGGAGACACAGCAGAGTGATGTGCACCCGGTGCGTACCCGCGCACCATGCCCGTCTGGGGACTCGATCGCGAAGCCAACGCTGCAGTGGTCTCATATGAAGCAAACCGAGCGGCGTGACCGCGGATGCCATATGCCCCAGGAGCCTCTGAAAGCATTTCAGTGGGACCACTCTTCCTGTGGAGCTCGTTTACACAGGAAAGCATTAGCCTGGCGTGCTCCTCGGAGAGGAGACGCGCAACCATAGCAATCGAATCCAGCTCCAGCCCGAGGTAAGAGATCCTCTGCACAGGGCAAAGTGTGCTCTCCTCTCGGTTGACCTGAGACCCCAACTGGTCGAGGTGCCGAAGCACTTTGACTCTGTGCATAATCAACTGATCGCGAGAAGAGGCTAGAATGAGCCAGTCATCGAGATAGTTGAGTGTGCGGATGCCCGCAAGCCGCAGTGGCGCAGAGCACCATACGCGAGCTTGGTGAAAACCTGCGGAGACAGAGAGAGCCTGAAGGGGAGGACTTTGTACTGCCACGCTCGTCCTTCGAACGCAAACCGGAGAAAGGGGCGGTGGCGTGGAAGAATAGAGACATGAAAATACGCATCCTTCAGGTCTATGGCTGCAGACCAATCTTGTGGACGGACGCTCTGAAGCAAGCGTTTCTGCATAAGCATTCTGAAAGGCATTTAGTGTAAATGACAGTTCAGTCTGCGCAGATCTAGGATTGGTCTTAACCCCCCGCTCTTTTTGGGCACGATGAAATACGGGCTGTAGAACCCGGACTCCATCTCGGCTGGAGGGACCTGCTCGATTGCATCCTTCGCCAGGAGGACCGCAATCTCCTCTCGCAAGACAGGGGCGTTTTTGGGGAAAACTCTCGTGAAAAGGACACCCGTGTACTTAGGAGGGCGAATAGCGAACTGAATCGCATAGCCGAGTCTGACCGTCCGTATGAGCCACCGCTAACCAGGCTGGCAGAGCGCTCGCTAATGGCACCATAGGAGCGATCACTGACGTGCCAGCGGAGGGGTAGCTCGGGATGGGAGTGCTCATCCCGGGAAGCGGTGCGTCTCGAGGAAGAGCTGAAAATAAGAGAATTTCTCTTACCTTCCTCCCTGGATCCCGCAGTGAGGCCAGAGTGAGAGAAAGGAGTCCGTTCTGCTGCTGCTCTGAGGGCCTGAGGCGAAGGGTCCCGGTGCTGCGAGCTGGAAGACGGAGCGTCCCAGACTGGCAGTACTCGGGTTTGCGCATCCGGAGAGAGAGGAAACTGCTCTTTTGAAAATTTGGTTGCCGCCAGCCCAGAGGCCGGCAGCGATGAAATTAAAGTCGTTGTGGACTGATGTAATAATCCTCGACCCCCCACCGAGGAAAGACCAGGTCCCCTCTTCTCCAAATGGCCCATCCCAGGAACGCTTCGTGGTCCGTTTACCGAACTTAGCGGCGCCCTGGGGCAGGGGCATTGCAGTCCTGCGGGAGGCTCGGCATTGCAGCTTAGCCGGTGGAGTGGGCAGTGGAAGCGAAGCAGATGTTGAAGCCGCGGGTGGATGCCCTCGGCGAGGAGCAGCTGCAGCGGAAGGGGCAGCGGGAGGAGCAGTTTTCAGAGCCCGCTGATAGATGACTTCACCCATCGCCTTGACTGCTCTTTCACCACGGAGAATTCCTGGGTGAACTCCCCGACGGTGTTGCCGAAAATGCCAGCCTGGGATATGGGAGTGTTAAGAAAGCAAGCTTTGTCAACGTCTCTCATATCGGCCAAGCTCAGCCAAGGGTGGCATTCCTGGACCACTAATGTGGCCATCGTCTTCCCCAGGGCATGAGCAGCCGATTTGGTAGTCATGAGAGCATAATCGTTTGCAGTGCGGAGCTCATGCAGCAAACCTGGGGAGAACCGCCCTCCTGCATCTTGGCCAGCTTCTCGGCTTGGTAGTGTTGATAGGTGGCCATAGCGTGCAGAGCGGAGGCAGCCTGGCCCGCAGCAGTGTAGGTTCTGGCCGTGAGAAACTCAGATAACCTGCACGCTTTGGAAGGGAGTTTGGGTGAATCTCTCTGAGTGGAGCAGCTCTGCGGACAGAGCACACTCCACCTGGGGAATCGCCTTATATCCCCTGGCTGCTCCGTCATTGAGGGAGGTGAGAGCAGGAGCGCACGAGGACCGGGCAAAAAAGGTGCCCTCCATGCCTTCGTGAGCTCTTTGTGTACCTTCTTCGCCCCCACGTAGCACCCGTCTAAGCGATCCGGCTGCGGTTCTGGGGGACTAGCCATCTCCAGTCCCATAGCCGAAGCAGCCCGGGATAACATGGCTAACATGTCCGATTCCAGATCCGAAACCACACTGAGAACCCCGGAGGGTGGCAGGGGGTCCGGATCTTCATCGAAGCATGTCAACCCGCCCTCCGATGCAGCGATGGACATCACGACCCCAGTGTCATCAAATGAAAGTGCGGCCAACCCGAAGGATGGACCAGCGCTCGCACTCGAAGCAGAGACAGAGCGCACTGATGAGGAGCGAGGGGTCTGCGGGCCCGAAGGCGACGGAAAAGCCCCCACTGTAACCCTCAGGCCTACCCGAGTGCTAACCGCTTGGCGGAGAGCAGTAGGGGTGACTTGCCCTAATAAAAAAGCTCGCCGCGACCTCAGTTGCGCAACAGTCAAGCCATCGCAATGCCGGCAAGAACTGTCCGCGAGCACCGCATCAACATGTTGGATCTCCAAGCATGTGATGCCGTACTCGTGCCTGTTATCCGGGGCGAGGAAACCACCGCATCCAGGAATGCACGGTCGAAACGACATCTTTAAAAAGACGCGCTACACGACCGTGTGCTCTCTTAGGGAATTCTGCTCTTTGTAGAAACTGCTCTTTTAGATCACCAGTGAAACCCCAAGGGGACGGGAAACCCAGCTCGACCGCCGCTCAAACGTCTTCCCCCGCACTGGTGAAGGGAATGCTTCCTTCAGCGTTGGAAGTCAGCTCATCAGAGGGGTTCTTCAGTCTCAGATCGGGTCTGAAGCAACAATTCTGATGAGCTGGCTCCAGCAGCCGACTGATATACCCCTAATTGGCTCATCAGTTTCAGCTGTGGCAATTGGCATTTCATTGGCCCGTTTTCTTATCTTCAGAAGTGATTGGTCGTCTAAAGCACTCCCAAAGTCTGTTTATACAGACACATGTAGAAGTTCCCTTATGAAGGGAAACAAGAGATGTCAACAGGTGATTGTAATTATGATGAGGTACAAACGCAGCATCCAAGAAGGGTCTAGTCCTTTAGGAGTGAAGATGGGATGAGGATCACCAGTTTGCCAACAAAGACGTGAGAAAATGTTATGCAAAATATATTTAAAAATTTTTTTATTTTTTGTCATATACAAAGCAATGTTACTCAAAGAAAAATAGGAAGACATGTTTATATTTCATTTTCAACTGTGCATAACATAATTAAAAGATTAAAGGAATCTGGAGGAATTTCAGTGTGTAAAGGACAGGGGAGCAAACCTAAGCTGAACTACCATGATATCCGATCCCTAAGGCGGCACTGAATCAAAAATCATCATTCATCTGTAAGCAATTTCACCACATGGGCACAGGACTACTTTGGCAAACCTTTGTCAAGTACCACAATACATAGTTACATCCACAAATGCCAGTTAAAACTGCCGGTTGTGTGGATGCCTTCTGTAAAATCTGATTTTTAATTCTTATTTTCTCTATTGGATTCAGGGCAGGTGATTGGCTGAGCCATTCTAGAAGCTTTATTTTCTTTTCTGAAACCAGTTGAGAATTGCTTGGCTGTGTCTGGAGTCATTTTCTTGCTGAAATGTCCACCCTGGTTTCATCGTCATCATCTGATAATGTAGGTATTGGGACTGAATCAGCTAATATTAATTTACATTGATGAGGGACCGGATTGTTTGGTCTTTGCATGCCTTTTTACACCTACCTCTTTTTATGTGTTCAATACATTTTTCTATGTCATTTGATTTATTACATGTAACTTAATTTATAAACTAGTTAGTTATGCTTTCTTTGTATTCTTTGTTTGTTGGTTATCAGCATCTGGTCAAGTCAACGGCACCTTTAGAAATATGTTTTCAGAGACAAAGGTGACATTTGGGTTAATCTCTGAAAGATTTTGTGCTTTAAACTATTTTTTTAAATAAATAAATTCTGTAAAACCTGAGGAAAGGTCAACAAGGTGGTTACAATGCCAGTTAAAGGGATATTTGCACCACTGCAAATTTAATGAGTGAGTTTACTAGTTTGAGTGTAAATAGGTTTTTAAAGTTCACTTTACAAATAGACTTTAGATAATCATTGAAATCGAGACAAGAATTAGTCTTTAAAAACTGAGTAATTTCTATGAATACTGTACAAATGCAACAATGCAATCCAACCTATAGTTAAATATTTGATCTAATCACACGATTTGGTGATTTATACCAATGTGAAATCATTATTTTTATAAATGAGAAAAACATCAATTATTCTATTTATCTAGTTGTAAATAGTCTTTTAGTTTGTTTTCCTGTTGTTAGAAAACAATAAAAGTCAGTTTTGGTCATGAGCCCACAAATGTGAGTAAATGATAAAATAATATTAAAATTAATCAGTTTTCATAAATTGCTTTTATTTTATTATAAACTAATTAAAATGTTTGTTATAACAATGAAGTAATTATATATATATATATATATATATATATATATATATATATATATATATATATATATATATATATATATATATATATATATATATTATTTGTGTGGCAGTCTAAAAGAGAGTAAGTCATGTTCCCCTTCGGATGGGGAACTCCAATGCTATGTGCAAACTTCCACTATGGGGATTTCGTCAGAAACCAATCATCTGAAAGAGTATAAAAACGGGCCAATGAAATGCCAATGAGTTGGCGGCGTCAGCGTGCACAGCTGGTGTCAATGATATAAAGACGCAGCCATTGCCATGCTCTACATCCTTTTCACTTTCAGAGCCTTTTCACGAGTCTTTGAGGGTATCTCCAACCTGTGTCTACAGAGAGAGATCAAGAAGCATCTTCTCCTGGTCCAGACCGTGTATACGCAGTGGCAGATGGTCGAGCTGGGTTTTTCTCCTTTGCCTGGCGTCCTTTGGGTCAGGTCCTCCAAGAGCGGTTTGTATATAGGAAAAAAAGCTTTCCTAAAAGTGCAACACTTTTTCAAGACATCACTCCGACCGTGCGTTTCTGGATGCGGTGGTTTTCTGTCCCCGGATGATGGGCACGAGCACAGCATTTCATATCTAAGGGTCCAGCATGTTAATGCAGTGCTCGCGGGCAGTGTATGCCATCACTGTGATGTCATGTCTGTTGCGCAGTTAAGATCGTGGCTCTCTCCCTCCGGGATGATGAGCGTGGCGTTGAATCTAGAAGCAGACTTTGTGGCTGTGCTTCCCCAGGCTGCTTCTATTAGAGGGGTTTGATGTGGAGTATGAAGGCAAGACCTTCTAAGCCTCCACATCCTCTTCTTCCAGGATGGGCACAGTAGGCTCACGCAGTGTGCAGCGTGCGCCTTCGCCCTCACCATGCATACTATGGCCACCTACCAGCGCTACCAGGGGCTGGCCCGGCTGCGCGAGGATGGTTCCGACCCAGGACTGAGCATGAGCTCCACACCGCCACTGACTATGCTCTTAAAAAAAAAAAAAAAAAAAGTCGGCTGTGTGTGCCATGGGAAGGACGATTGTCACATCCGTGGTCCAGGAACGCCACCTCAGGCTAAACCTGGTGATATGCGTGATGTTGACAGTTCGCTTTCTTAACTCACCCATATCCCAGGCTGGCCTGTTCGGTGAAATTGTCGGTGAATTCGCCCAGGAATTCACGTAGGTGGTGGAGCAGTTGGAGGCGATGGGCGATATCTCTATCGGCGGGATTGTATGACCGCTCCCCCCCGCCGAGCCATCCACATCCACTGCTTTTCGCAGAGGACGCTCGCCTGCAGCTTTTGCTCCGCTGAACCCGCCTGTGCCTCCGGCCAAGCGGCTGCGCCGAGCATCTTGCAGGCGACCAGCGTCCCCCGCCCCAGGTCGCCGCTAATTTCGGTAAACGGACCGCAAAGCGTCCCTGAGACGGGCCATCTGGGGAGGAGGGAATTTGCTCTTTCCCCGCTGGAAGGCGGGGCATTTCATTTAACAGCATAAAAAAAAAAAAGTCATCAAATCCTCAGTGAAAAAGCATTTTTCCCCTTCTCCAGATGTGACAGCCCGAACACTGACAGTCTGGGATGCTATGCCTTCCAGCTCGCAGGATCGGTGTCGCGCTCCACACTGAAGGTTTACGTGGCCACCATCTCCGCTCATCATGATGCGGTGGATGGCGGCACCGTGGGGAGGCATAACCTCATCATCCGGTTCCTCAGAGGCACGAGGCGGATGTTTCCACCCCACATCCCTCTCATGCTCTCTTGGGATCTCGCGGTAGGGCTACGAGCCTATGTGGGGATCCCTTCTAACTACTAGACTGAGTATACTTGAGATTTCTGTCTTTGTAGACAGCTCTGCTGGTCGCGTTGGCATTAATTAAGAGGGTTGGGGACCTGGAGGCATTTTTGGTCAGTGACTCGTGCCTAGAATTCGGGCCGGCCTACTCTCACGTTGTCCCCGGCTATGTGCCCAAGGTTCCTACCATGCCGTTTAAGGATCAGGTAGTGAGCCTGCAAGCGCTGCCCGCGGAGGAGGCAGACCCAGCCTTTCATTGTTGTGTCCTGTTCGCGCTTTGCGAATATATGTGGACCACACAGAGCTTTAGATCCTCTGACCAGCTCGTTGTCTGTTATGGTAGTCGGCAGAAGGAAAGTGCCGTATCTAAACAGAGGTTGGCCCACTAGACAGTGGATGCCATCTCCCTCGCTTAACTCGGAGCGTCGCATCCTCCTGGGCGTTAGCATGCGGCGCCTCTCTGACAGAAATTTGTAGAGCTGCGAGTTGGGTGACACCCTAAACATTTGCAGGATTTACATTCTGCGAGTGGAGTCGGTTTCCTCAAGGGTATTATGTAACCCTTGATGATTGAGGAAACGATTCAGTTGAGGTGTCAAAACACGCTTGCTGCGCCATTCTCCCTAACCCGGAAATACGTGCGCTTTTTCAGCTTTGTCAGTTTAGTTCCCCATTTTAGCGAACCCTGCAGAGTTCCTCCGAGGCCCGAAGCACCTGACTCAGTGGAGGAGTCAGGTGTTGGCCCGTTACGTTGTTGGCATGCCCGCTGGTCAGCCCGCGTTCTGGGTATAGGTGCCTGCTATGCGTGATCCCCGCTGGCGATCCCATACGTTCACTCAGCCATGGTTTAGTCCCCCCTTCTAGGCGGGCTCGTGTCTTCCCTTCCCGCTAACTATCCTTATGCATCGACTCCCCATCTCTGGGTTAGTCCACAGGTTGTCACCAGGTCTCCCCTCTGGGTAGCAGGTGAGCTCTGCAGCGTTCTCCCTATCGGGACTGAATGCTTTCCCAATGTACTGTTGTATTAAAACCTATTTTACTGGGTTATTGCGACTCCCCAAAAAATATAACTGTTCCTGAATAGGTAAGTGAGGTAAGTAAGGGCCAGGGGACACGTTGGAAGACTGTGTCTCGGGGCATTGTAGGTGCGCTCGCACTACTGCGTGGCACACCCTTCGTTTTCCATAGATTTCTCCATAGTGGAAGTTTCCACATAGCATTAATTTGATGAACCAATTCCTGTATAAATCAACTCTGTGAATGAATGGCAAGAATTAATAACATTAAAGTAACCCTTCGTTATGTAAATGCTATGTTCCTTCGCCACAACGATTGTCCCTTAGCTGTTGAGCGTGAAAGTCTCTTCAGCTAGAAAAGGATGTCGAGCATGGCACTGGCTGCGTCTTTATAGCATGACTGATTGTCATTGACGCCAGCTGTGCACGCTGATGCCGCCAACTCAATGGCATTTTATTGGCCTGTTTTTATACCTCGGGGAACGAAGGGTTACTTTAGTAACCGTAATGTTATTCATTCTTGCCATTCATTTACAGAGTTGATTTATATAGGAATTGGTTAATCAAATTAGTTTAAAACAAAGCTTAATTTAAAAAGAAATATTCAGGTATGTTAACTGGAAACGCACAGCTGTTCTTTTGTGACTGAGACAGTGTTATGTATAAAATATATAGCAATATCGAACTCTTAAAAACAAATACCAATAGGTTACAATTGTTTAGTTGCATTACTTTAAAAGGTGAAAAAATTAACAAAAAATAAGTTTGGACACTTTTTGGTTGCCAAAATCAGTCAGTAAGGCATCCTTTAGTAGTCTCAAACTCAATTCCTGGAGGGCCACAGCTCTGCAGATTGTAGCTCAAACCACCTCCAAATCACATCTGCTTAATAGTCTCTAGTAGACTTGAACACCTTGATTAGTTGGATCAGCTGTGTTTGGTTAGGGTTGGAGCAAAACTGCAGAGCTGCGGCCCTCCAGGTATTAAGTTTGAGACCCATGGTGTAAAGCAACTGTATTTAAACTGAAGTCAACCATGAAAAAGTATTTGTGAATACGAAAGTGGAAATCTTTAAACTGATGGTGAATACTTGATTTGCATTCAGTACCAGTTTTGTAGGTTAAAGCATGCTTTACATGATTAAACTGCACAGTGTAAAAGCATGTTGCATAACAGGTTTGCTGGAATGAGTCTTGCTCGTTCTCTGTTCAGATACTTATTATTATAGCAGCAAAATCTTTACAGTGTCAACTTTCAGGAGACACTGGACTAAATCAACTATACTTATAATGTGTTTGCTAAGTTCTGGATTGACCTTTTATGCAATGTTTAATTACACATTTTCATACTTCCTCATTCCATCCTAAAAGATTGAGTAAGGTTGCTGTGACATAAAACACCATAACTAAGCAGCCGGATCCCGCAGCAGAGCTATATAGTTTCTGAAAGAAGTTTTTTAGCTTTTCTGCATTAAAGCACAGGAATAAATGCAGTACAGAACAGAACAGAAATTGTAATACAGAAGGTAAACAGAGCCTCCCCTTTGACCAAACCCAAAAGACAATGTTTTAACGGGCATGAAACTATATTTTTCATTATTTTTATTCATATATGTGTGGCAGTTTTTTTTTCTCCTGCATATTTGGGCTTGGTTCATGAGCCATGTCTGTTGCTATGAGGAAAAAAAGACATGCATTTTGTTCCTCATTGTTTAGGTTAGGTGATGTAATATGAGAATTTTTTTACATATGTGTCAGAGCATAGCATGAAAGCCTGTACTACAAAAACATTTCTTTCAATCATTTAGTAGACATATATACCTATCTACTTTTTGTGTGTCACTGTGTTTATATATATATATATATATATATATATATATATATATATATATATATATATATATATATATATATAGTTATGGTCCATCGTGTAGTGCAAAGGAGAAAAAATAAAGTGAGAATCCAAAGGCAACATTTAAACTTATTAATTACCAAATCAAAACAAAAGCAGAACAAAACAGGGAACATGCGAACATCTTGGGAGCAACAAAACACAACAGACAACGAGAGGCAAATGTAAGATGATATGTAGTGCAGGGAAACAATCAGGTTAAACAAGATAAGAAGAGGGGTGTAGACAATAAATAACTATAACAACAAACTGGATAACTAAGGAGAGGGTGTGACAAGAACCACAATGATAAAAGGGAATAAACACAAAAAAAAGTACATGATAGACATTCCCAAGAATAATCCAGACCTACATTTCAGAAGGGAGGCAGAGCAGATGCAGACAAGGACAGAGGGCCAGTTCCATGCAACTGTAGCAGCACAGGAACTTGGAGCTGAATCTGCCCTGGAGTGTGGAACTGAGGCAAACATGGAACATAGAGCTGAGGTGGTCCTAGGGGGCATGGAGATGAGGTGGCCCTCAGTCATGGAGCTGAAGTAGGCCTGAGGCGTGGAGCTGAGGTGGCCCTGAGGCATAGAGCTGAATCAGGCTTGGGGCATGGATCTCAGGTGGCCCTGGGTTGTAGAGCTGAAGTGGCCCTAAGGCATGGAGCTGAACCAGGGCTGGGGTGTGGAGCTGAGGTGGCCCTGGGGCATGGAACTGAAGTAGGCTTGGGGCATGGAGCTGAGGTGGGCCTGGTGCATAGAGCTGAAGTGGGTCTGGGGGATGGAATTGAAGCAGGCCTGGGGCATGAAGCTGAGGTGGCCCTGGGGCATGGAGCTGTAGCAGGCCTGGGGTGTGGAATGAGGTGGCCCTGGGGCATGGAGCTAAAGCAGGCCTGGTGTGTGGCGCTGAGGTGGCCCTGGGGCGTGGAGCTAAAGCAGGCCTGGGGTGTGGAGCTGAGGTGACCCTGGGGCATGGAGCTGAAGCGGGCCTGGGGCATGAAGCTGAGGGATATCTCGTGCCTCTGGCAGTTTAGACAGCTCTGGCAGATCAGACGGCTTTGATGGCCCTGCCATTCAGGAAACTCAGAAGGTGGGTCTGGCCAATCAGGGAACTCAGGGGACAGTTCTGGCCAATGTGGTGGCTCTGACTACTTGGGGTGGTGGTCATACAATGACATTTGAAACTAAATCATAATAAACACCGGAGGAGGTTTAAAATATTATTTATAAAGTATTTGGATACGATGATATTAATCAAATTGTGCAAAGAGCATTTTTTGGGTGAGTGAAAGCAGAAATTACCTTCTTTTTCTGTCACCCAGTCCTGCGCAGGGCCGCTTTACAAACGCATTGGGGAAAACTACAAAATGTGTTCTATGTCCTCAAACAAGTGTTGTATGTTTTTATATGACATGGTAAAATATAAAAAAGACATTTTAAATGTAGAGCTTTATTAGTGGATAGCCACTGAGTGCAATGATATATAGGCTATATTTTATTACTTGCTTTTATGTGCTGAAACACTTAAGACTTCCCTTAACTTAAGGTCATCCGAAGATAATATGCAACATCCTTAAATAAAGGGGAATTACCTATTAAGTGTCATATAGCCTAGGGAAATATTAATATGTTTTAGGTCTCTCTGAAGCATTTGGGCTGAATGTTTGACTACGTCTATCAAAATGAAGATATTATATAATTAATTTCATACTGAGTTATTACAGGATAATTTCTGTGGTTTTATATTATTATAATGGTGCGCTCACTGCGCTGGGTCATCCCTCCATTAGTGGAGAGACCACTTGATGCATGATGCCAACAGTTGTTTGGTGAGTAAACAAATATAATCAATGGAAATACATAGGCCTGTGCGTATAGACATATAATGTAATGCTGTACAGTAACGTGTCATTTGTTTGTTTCAGTTGTCTTCATTTTAATGGATTCGTGATGAGGCGATGGTGTGCTTTATTTGCCTGATTCCCGCTGAAGTGGGCGGGTTGTGTGATGTTTGATTCGGGGGACGTTCAGGAGCGGGATTTGCATGACGCACTGCGAGCTACTAGCCTGACAGTGGAAACGCAAAATGATTTCGGCCTCACTACTCAACCTCCCGGGCGATTGGCCTGGCCCAGCCCGATAAAAGCCCTGGCTCGCACTGGCCCGACAGTGGAAATGTGACTATTGATACTATGGACTGGCCCACCTGTTGCAGAGATATGAATCCAATTGAGCACATCTGAGACATCATGTCTTGCTCCATTCACCTACTGCACACCACGCTGTCCAGGAGTTGATAGATGCTTTAGTCCAGGTCTGGGAGCAGATACCTCAGGAGACCATCTGCCACCACATCAGGAGTATGCCCAGGCATTGTAGGGAGGTCTTACACATGGGGGCCACACACACTACTGAGCCTAATTTTGACTTGTTTTAAGGACATTACATCAAAGTTGGATCAGCCTGTAGTGTTTTTCCATTTAAATTTTGAGTGTATCTCCAAATCCAGACCTCCATGTGTTAGAAAATTTGATTTCCATTGATAATTTTTGTGTGATTTTGTTGTCAGCACATTTAGCTATGTAAAGAACACTATATTTAATAAGGATCTAGGATGTGTGATTTTAGTGTTTCCTTTATTTTTTGAGCAGTGCATATGCCACAAATATATCCCACAAAGTAAAACGTTGTTACAGCTTTTTATTTTGTTCATCTATGTTAAGCGGCTTTGACACAATCTACATTCGTGCTATAAAAATAAATACAGATATATGATTGCTGTTATTCTAGATTTAACATCTTCATGAATTATCTGACTGGTGTGTGTCTCCAGTAAGTCCAGTCAGTGTGATAATCCCAGACTATTGTTATATTTGTATAGATAATTTTTATTCACTTATTAGCTGTATTAACCTGAATCAAATGTTTCTATTTTGAATGTAAACAATCAATTAATTTGAAATCCCTTTGACTACTGTCAAATACAAAACAAGTATTAGTTATTTGGTGACTGGATCACTGGCACTGTTATCTCACAGCAAAAAAGTCAATGGTTTTAGCCCCAGACTGAATGAATGGAATGCCTTTCTGTGTAGAGTCTATGTTATTCCTGTGTCAGTGTGAATTTATTCCAGGCAATTAGGTTTCCTTCTACAGAACAAAGACATTCAGGTTAGGTGAATAGAAAATTTTATAATTGTCCCGCACCTGATTTGTGTTTATGAAGGACTTATATATATATATGTGATACAGTAGGTTATACTTTATAGTAGGGTTTTAAGTCCATTAGGTCCATTTTATTCCTCTTATAATTTTAGTGTGTATATGTCTTTAAGAACACTATAGAGAAAAACCAGTTATCTGACAGGAAGCAGGAAATGATATACAGAGAGCAACATGGCCACCACTAGAGGTGGCCATTTTCTGTGCAAATTTTGTAAGATCTTAGAGTAGTGTGTGATTTCAGCCTTTCTTACTATCTGTCTTGAATGCAACATGACCTCCAGGTTTGACTTTTGACATATCAGCCATGTCATCTATCATAATACAGCTTATAAATGGATTGTCCTCTACTGTCTGTTGACCTCATGTTTGAGAAATCAAATAATTTAGGTGTCAGTTTTGTGTCCAGGACAGGAACCAGTGTTCTCAGTTGACATCCTACTAGTAACTGTGCAAGGCTTTTCCTGTCGCATGGATGTGTAGCTCTGTAAGCAAGGAGAGTTAGAAAATTATCATCTTTCTTGATGTGCTTTGTTGTTTGCACTACTTCTTTAGGCTTTCCTTTATACTTTGAAATAATATGAGCCTTTATTGATGGGACAAAACCATACGCATTTGTAAATCATGAAACTGTTGACCAAATAACTGCGGATCATTGTCAGTGACAAAGGTATCAGGACAACCCCATCTGACAAACATGTTACTCAGTCTCAATGTCAGGTTTCTAGAGAAATAGTTTTCTTTTCAATCTAGAGAAATAGTAAACCACTACAAGGAAGTTCCTCTTGTTAACCTTGCAATTATCAGCTGCAGTTCTTTCCTAGGGCACATCTGATAAACAGTGTAGTAATCTGAAGAAAATATGTGCAGTTTTCTGCAAATACCTGCATTTCCTTGATAATGCAAGGCCACCAAATAGTCTCACTGGACTTGGCAGTCCATGTTACCATCATGAAGTTTTCTCTTGACCTCAACTCTCAAACTGCCTGGAGTGACAATCTTGTCACTGTAAATCAGAACATGATGACACACAGACAACAGAATAATTGGGCTTGACATACTCAGGTTATTTCAAAGCATACTGTACATTGGTCATCCCTGTTTCACATATCTAATAACCACTTGTACTTTCAGCATCAGCTGAAACAATCTTGCTTAGTCACGAGTCCCCAACATTGTCCATGCTACTTTGGTAGACTTCTCCAGAGCTGCAATGTCATCTTTAAGCTCTACCAAATTCAGTTGTGGTGTTGATGCAGGGTGTCTGAATCTCATTAACCACTGACATCTATAGAGGAGCCATGTCAATTTCCTTGCTATTAAAAAAAAAAGAAATCTAGGGTTTGTGATCTATATAGATTACAAAGCTTTCCAGCCTATATTGGTACCTTCAGCATTAGCTTTGGTGCATTCAACAACCTTGCTCAGTCATGAGTATAACTACCATGCTACACTGGTAGAGTCCTCCAGAGCCACAATTTCATATGTACGTTCAAGCAAATTAAAACAATTTTAGTCTTTCCATAGACAATAACACCCTTGAATGCCACCATGCCTTCTTGGTCTCTTAAAAGGTTGTTCATCTCTCTTTGAAAGATCTCTAGTGCACTGGATATTCCTTAAGGAACTTTCCTTCCATCCTGTACATTCAGTTCAAATATTTTTAGGTATATTTCATCAAATCGAGATGCATGGTTTGTGTAAAACTCTCACTGCTAAACGAAAACCTTAAACAACATGCTCAATGTGTCACAATAACCAGCAATTTAGCCCGGGCAGATCGCTGGAGAACCACACACACGCCACGTTAGCAAACTACAACTCCCAGCATGTACCATGCACACATCGGTCCCTGTTTTCCACTGATTTCATGGACTATAAAGACAGCACACACACACACACACACACACACACACACACACACACACACACACACACACACACACATCGTGGCTTCTTCTTGTTTACTTTTAGCATTACGAAGCTTTTTACTGTGTCTAGTCTTTCTGTGTTCCTTGACCCTTGCCTCGTTTCCTGGTTTACATTGTTTGCCTCCTGGATCAACCTTATTGCCTGTGACTTCAATTATGTTTCTGGATTTCCCTGTATGTAGCGCCCTCTTCCTATTTTATGGGAAGGGCCCTGAATTCTTATTAATTAGATTGCTCTAATATGTATTTTAACCCCAAAAAGAAACCCATAACTTGAGATTAATTAATATAAATAATAAACACAACCAGTCTGGTACAAAATTACATTTCCAAATTTACTTAAATACAATTAAACAAAAGAAATAAAGGTTTGTTTCAAAATTAAGCTTTTCGTTTTCCTTTTTTCAAACGCAAATAAACAGCAAAATCAACAGTTCATTTAGAAAAGCACTGTGTCGGTGCTTGCATTCGTAGTGGCCTAAAACATAGTTGCCACTTCGCCCAAAGGGCAAATAAACAACAGTTCGCTCTTACCGGAGCCAGGGAATGCTCTAGAACCGGAGCTATAGTGCGTGGAGAAATAGGAGAAAGTCAGCAGGGGCGTCATGCACAAAGACTTGCGTTGAATTCATACTAAAACATTGCGTAAGCACAAAGCTGTAAATGTGCGTACGCAGTAAAACATTCAGATGTATGAAACGCTGCGTATGCGGAATCCCATGCATATTCTCTTTGTACATCTGAATTAGATTAGATTAGATTAGATTAGATTCAACTTTATTGTCATTACACATGTACAAGTACAAGGCAACGAAATGCAGTTTAGGTCTAACCAGCAGTGCAATAGCAGCAAGTGCAGGATATAGGTATAAGTTATAAAGTGCAGTTATAGAAAAACTATGGTGATATTTACAGATGGATGTACTATCAACATTATATACAGGTTGTATTAGCTATGAACAGATTTAGAATAAATGAATATATGTACAGGGTACTATTAATAGCAGAAGTGTGCAGATAGAAAAACATAATTACAAATGTCCATGTGCAGTGGGTATGTCCAGTTCAATAAATGAATCAGTGCAATGAATATGTGCAAACTTTAAATGTGCAAATGTTAAATAGTGCAGTGATTGTAAGGAGTATAAGTTAGAGGAGTGTGGGGGGGTGTATTGGGGGGGCAAAAGAGTCAGTGAGGGGCAGAGTTCAAAAGGAAGACAGCTCTGGGGAAAAAGCTGTTCCTCAGTCTGCTGGTTTTTGTCCGGGGGAGCCTGAAGCGCCTGCCGGAAGGCAGGAGAGAAAAAAGTCTGTGAGCAGGGTGAGAGGTGTCCTTAAGAATACTGCGTGCTCGGCGCAGACAGTGTTTCTTCTGGATGTCCTCTATGGCTGGCAGTGTAGTCCCTGTGATGCGTTGGGCAGTTTTCACCACCCGCTGCAGTGCCTTACGCTCAGCAACAGAGCAGCTTCCATACCAGACTGTGACGCACAAAACCTCTCCCTGCCTCCTCCCCCTAATAAATATGGTAATGACTTCACTTTGGCAAAACCGAACGAAAAAGCAATGGCAAAAGCAAGCAAGAAGAGAAACTTCACAGAATGTGAATTGGAATTGTTCCTATCGGAGGTAGACCAGAAGTTTTTCCTCTGGAATTAATAACAAAAGAAAAAAGTGGGAGAGTTTAGCTGATGCAGTTAACGCTGTGGGGTCTGAACATTACACTGTGAGTGAATTAAAAAAAGTAATGGTCCAACGTAAAGATGTAAAATTTTGTAGTGTCTATTTTGGTCTATTTAGGCTAAGTGCAAGTAGCACACCTCGTTGGAATAAGCTAGTTGAGTGATTCCCTCCCATCACCATTTGATTGACAGAGACAACATAACTAAAGAGAGCGGAACTTAGCAGTGTGAGTGACGTAGCTAGGAAAGCGTATGGCAACATGTTTTGACACGATCGATCATGAATCGGTTCGAATCCAGAGTCTGATAAACTCCTTTTTCCTTCCACTACATATCAGATTTTGCCTACTCTTCATCACATGGAAGACAAGTAGGAATCATAAAAGGGGTGGTCCGCTACGATATCATATTTGAAACTTTAGTTGATGTGTAATGTAGCTGTGTGAACATAAACAAGATCTCTAAATGTAAGACGCTCAACGGTCAATGCAAAGGGAGACCTTGGTTTTTACAGAGTTAGCTTAAAAAAATACTTCCGGGACTGTGAGATCACAAATGTATTTTACCGCGCACACATACTGCGCAGCTAAGGGGCGTGGCCAGAGGCGCTGTAATGTTACAACAGAGAGAGAGCTAAAATCCGGCTGCTATATTCACAGAGCTTGTTCTGTTTCTGTATTTGGGGCGAAGGGCGGGCCTTTCAGAGGAACTAGGAAATATGACAGTCGTTTTCATGTTAGCTGAGTAGCTGTATATAATCGAAGTAAGATATATGAAAAAAATAACCTGATTTCCTTTAAGTGAAACATGAGTACACGTTGCTTTGCATCTTATAAACACAACCAAGCCTTAAAATTACTTTCTGGACCACCCCTTTAATAAGTGTGTATATTATGCTAAGCGCATTTAAGCATCACATATTATTTGCATGGTAATGGTACCCCCATGGAATGGTAATGTTTCACGTATGCAAATTCGTCTTCAGATGGCGTCTTTATAGCAATGTGCGTGCAGTCGATTGCTCCGATTACATTGGGAAAACCGGCGATCAATGCAAATTGCGTTTTAATGTTTAGCTGGTCAACTGCATGGTATGGAAACCTTATATACCTGCTAGACATCCAATACAGCTGGCATTGCACGGCTCAAAGATACTTTGTAATGTTCAATTTAACATAATTGCCTCTAGGAGTCGCCAATGTACGCCAGACATGAAGTTAGTGTGGACCAACACACATTCTCACGTTCATTTCATCAATCATTTCACCCTCATATAACTTACGGGATATTAATTTCCGTTCACCTTACAACCACTTCCGTCACGGCACAACAGGTAAAACTTCTTAAACATAAATACTTGAATTCAGAAACAAAACCTCCATTATACAATAAACAAATATAAAACAAATAATTATTATATAATTACAACAAATAAATTAATTGACAACTGGGCTTCACACATTTGCTCTTGTGTTGGACCACTGCCTGTCTGACTACTTCTTAATAAAACTGCACGTGATCCTCAACTCCATTGTCCAGCGTCCTCACAGTTACACAATGTGATTGGGCTCTACAATAATATCCAGCTGCAAGCAGCAGTTTGATTTCTAATACCATTGTGAATTGATGCTTCAAAATATGGTAGATTACTGCAGTTACAATTATTATATTTTAGTATATTATTGTTTTCATAGTAATTAATATCATATGTGGAATATTATTACTGCTCGTTTACAAATGCTTACGAAGTACCTGGAGAAGTATCATTAAAAATAAATTTGCAGATCTTTTTTTAGTTTACAATGACACTTCATATGATCTGATTACTGCTAAAGTCTGCTCAATGTCATCAGATTTCACAGACTAAAACTAGACTAAAATATCATACATTTTTGTTGACTAAAACTAGATGAAAATAGTCATGGATAATTTTGACTAAAATACAAATCCTTAGGCATTTAGTGGTCTAAATCTTGATCAGACTAAAAAGAGTTTGAATGTGACTAAAACTAATAAAAAGTAAAATGACAGCTTCCGCAAAGACTAGATTCAAACTAAAATTAAACAGAAAGCATTTAACCTGCCAGATCATGGCCTGATCACAGCAATGGACACTAAGCAACAAATGATAGAAATGATATAGAAAGAGCAGAGCCCTCTGTCTGTTTTCTCTGAAAATCAGCATGTGCGACATCTGTTCTCATCCTGGCAGGAGATTGATATCCTTTGGTCTGTAGGCAAGGACTATGTGAACATTTGTACAGTTGTACATTTACTGAAAACTAAAACATTGACTGATGATGTGGAAGACAAAGAGCTGACAGACTAATGCTGGCCTACATGGAGGCAAAATATGATTATCATACAACCCAAACTATGCTATTATTTGCCAATTGTATAGACCAAGGTTCAAGAGAGTATATTTTTCAGAATGTAAAATCAGAAATGAAAGCAATTTAGAAGGTAAGAATATTTTAAATGGCAAGAATGATTTGAGCACACAAGTACCTCCATACTTTAATTACAGTACTTTCTATTGTAGTAGGCACAACCTGCTTTTGCTGTTGAACCTGCTTGTTTATCTCCAGATACTGACTCTCAGACCTCTTTCAGACCTCAGTCACAATCTATAGTGATTTTGCTATTGATGCTGAAATTTAACAAGCAAGCAAGTAGTGTTACAAAAGAAAAATAAAGATTTAAATTCATTCTGTTTCTGCTTACCTAAATGATTTTTATGTTTTTTTAGGTTGATACAACATGCCAGTTGAGCATAGTGGTGGTGATATTCATTTTACCTATTTTTGTTTGTCTACATTGTTAAAATGCCTGATCTGTCTTGTCTGCAGTCTTTCAGGTATTTAAAACAGTCATGTTCCTGTCAGAGCTCCAATTGGGGTGGGTATTCATCAGCGGTATAGTTAATAGTGATGGCATTATATATTTTGCTTTTATTTCTGGTGTTGGTTCTTACAGAAACTGCATAAAAACCTATATAATACAAGTGTATTGACAGTTATAGGTACTGTACAATGTTATAGGTCAATGATTCAGCACAAATCCATAAATATCTCCCTTCTGGCTTCATGTGTGTCTCCTCATGAGTTAGTAACACTATTTTATAGCCCAACAATAAGCCTTGGCAGCGTTTTGGCAAAAATAACGGTTAAATTCATAATTTGCATATTTCTTGGGAATGTCTGACACTGGTGCTTTCCTATTGTAAATGATGTGCCAGACATGAAAGCTGGAAAGGTGTAACTACAATGAGGTTGTCAAAAGCAGGGCTTAGAAAAGGGTCAGTTACGTAGGATATTGTTTTGTCACCAAGAACAGACTTGTGATGGATTTTTGGGTCAAATTTGTAAGTGATAGCATGTTCTAGGTGTCTGAGAGAAAAAATACTAAAATAAAAAGCATTATGGCTGTGATGGTAGTATGGTAGTGTTATGGCAGTATTAATGGGCCAGTACGTTGTTCGATGGATCTAAATACGTTTTGTGAAAATGTCTAGCAATTGAAAATGCCTAGCAATTGAAATGTCGTAATTGGTTGTCTGGTGTCAGGGTGGAGGGGTTGGGATTATTAATGCCACAGCCATATCACCCTGCAGACCAAGACCGGTTACTCACTGAAGCTATGCAGCTGAGAATCTCGATCTTTTAACATAGGTTGATCCCCTACACAGGGGTACCTCAGCCATCTGTTTTTTGTCCCCTTCTATTTTCTATTTACACCGCATGACTGAAAACCATAATCCAATCACATGGTTTCTCTCATCATTGTTATGCCGAAGACAGAAAGCTCTATCTTTCATTTCATTCAGATAACCTTGCACTGCCTGGAGGATATCTCAGCTTGGATAAAAGATCATCACCTACAGCTTAATCTGGCCAAAACTTAACTTCTCATCTTCCCTGTAGCTCCACACATTCAACACAATTTTAATCCAACTGGGATCATCTACTATTTGGGGTAATTCTGGATGATCAGCTGTCCTTCAAACAGATTTTTTTTTTTGAGATTGCTATGTGTTAGATATTGCTAACACAGCTTGAACATATTTGCAATTTTCAACATCAGTAAGGTCAAACACTTATTTACAGATGACAGAGTTAAATCGCCAATTACTTTCATGTATTTTGGAAGAAAATTATGAATAAACATAAATCAGGCATCTCTGTTTGATCTCGACTAAACATGTCGTAGACTAAACATGGCATATCAAAGAATATGATCATTTTTAAACAACTGTAATGACGAAATACATGTTCCTACACATATTTGAAAATCAGAATATTAGATATTTCACAATATAATTCTGACATTTGACAGGGGGGAACTGGATTTCTCATGACACCACCATAAAAAACTCAGACAAGAGGCTGGAGGGTTTACAACTTAATCTATGGTCAAACTAGAGTTTGAGCTTTAATTCTGTTGTCAGCGCTGTGAAAAGCGGCGGGATTAAACAAGAAGGTTAGACATTAAAAAGCGAGCGATTGCTTTATATTTTGCATTTCTTTACAGAGAGGTCATGATTTGATCTTCTATTGGTCTCACGCAATCACGTGATGCAATTTCGCAGGTCAGAGTTGACCAAACTTGAACTTTGTATGAGTATGAATGGATGAATGACGCTTTGTGTGCTTTAATGCACCTTTTGGCCAAAACACACTCATTCAGAGAATAAGGACAACCCTTTTATACCATGCACGCGCAGACCATTTTTTCCATCCTTAAAAAATCCAAAGCAGATTATAATACACCTTAGTACTTTTGCCCCACACGCTTTAGACTTTGCATTTAAATCATTAATGTAGAGAAATTTGTGTTGCTGCATTTAAGTTTATGATAATTATTTTTACCTGACAGTTCGTTGGCATTTAGGCTGAACATTTGTTTTGTTGTCTTCATTTTTCAGGGCAGGTTTGGTCCTGTATTGCCTTAGTATAACTCAGTCCTGCTCCCTGAGTTTTGCTCCCAACCCTAATCATACACACCTAAACAAGACAGTCAAGAAATGAGTATTACTACGCTAACGGTAAGTTTTTTTTTCAAGGTTGCAAAACTTTTTAGGATTGTAGCTCTCCATAATCAAACTTCCCTTTCCCTGCCCCAGATGCTATTAATAATTAAACCTACTACAGTCAAATAGGAAGGAATAACACCCCTTAGCTTTTCCCTTTCCTTCCGTCCCAGTTCTCTTTAGCTTGAAGGCATAGGGCTAAGGGGAGGGGCTAGATATCTCTTGAAACAGACAATTTTTCAGGACCACTCTCGAAACCGAGGAGTAAGAAAATTTCCCAGAATACACCATCTACAACGACAGCATGGCTGCACATGGAAGTAAGGAGATGCACAAATTTGTATTTTTTTGTCATTATTACATTTTTTTACAACAAACAAGCATATGTTTTAATATATTCATAACAGTGTTCGTGTTTTACCGTCATGCTTTTAAAAAAAAAACACGAAATGAAAACTAAATTTCGCTATCTATAATACCTAATAATAATTCCTGTATAGCAGTCCCACAACATTTTGTCACTCGATGACACTCGAATATCCTGTCAGAAAAGGCATAGGGGTACATAAATAGAATTGGGATTGGGCCTAGGTTTACTGTATGTAACATTTAATTATGATAATTAATAGTGTTATAGTTTATTCTAAATTTGTTATTCTTAACAACATCAGCATGCGTGACCATTGCATTTAGTGTGCATTAACATTACAATAAGATTCCAATATCTGTACAGTCTCACTGTACTATAGCATTGTAGCCTGGAGTCCTCCAAGCTGCTTATGGCTGCTGAGCATGTGCACGTTAATGTAGCATGATTTTGTGACACTTTACAACTGTAAATTATTATTTCTTCATTGTTGTGAGGAGTTGTAAGGTACAGCTGTACAATTTAGGGTTGGAATAGGTGTAGACTTTAGGAGTTTAAGAGTACAAGACATAAATAAATCAATCAAAAGAACCATTAGGTTTGTACAATTCACTTGGAACTCAAATCTCAACCATTTGAAGCTGGTTCTGACCTCTGTTTAAATCTAACTCCTTAGATGTACTATGTGCCCCACCTGTGGCATGTCACATTTCACATTGCATTTTTGGTGTAAATAATGAAATATGCACACTTCAATTATGAAACAAACCCAGATTTTTGTTCTGGACAAAAAAATTGTCCTTTGAAATTAATTTTGAGAAGATATTTGACAAATATTACCAAATACAGTTGAAGTCAGAATTATTAAACCCCCTGAATTATTAGCCCCCCTGTTTATTTTATTTTCCCAATTTCTGTTTAACAGAGAGAAGATTGTTTCAACACATTTCTAAACATATTTAATGACTCATTTCTAATTACTGATTTCTTTTATCTTTGCCATGATGACAGTAAATAATTATTTACTAGGTATTTTTCAAGACACTTCTATACAGCTTAAAGTGACATTTAAAGGCTTAACTAGGTTAATTAAGTTAACTAGGCAGGTTAGGGTAATTATGCAATTTATTGTATAATGATGGTTTGTTCTGTAGACTATCTAAAATCATATAGGTTAAAGGGACTAATAACTTTGACCTTAAAATGTTTTTTTTTTAATTAAAAACTGCTTTTATTCTAGCCGAAATAAAACAAATAAGACTTTTTCCAGAAGAAAAAATATTATCAGACATACCGTGAAAATTTCCTTCATCTGTTAAACATCATTTGGGAAATATTTAAAAAAGAAAAACAATTCAAATAGGGTTTAAGAATTCTGATTTCAACTGATTCACAACTGAAAAAGTAAAAAATGTGCTCTTGCGTGCTTACAGCCAAAATCTCTATGCAATCTTAATCAACAAATTAAATCATTATTAAATTGAATAATTTTGGAAAATGCTTTTAAAACACTTTATTAAGAATATTAAATAGTTATATTATGAAATATTTCATATTTGCATTCATGTATAATCTTGTTGGTCTAATTAGCATCTTCTCAGTTTCTTGCAGTCTCGTTTAGCTGGGCTCCTAATCTGAACAATCTGAAAAATGCTTAAATCTCTTATTACCAGTCAACAAACAAGTTTTGTTCAAAGGCATTTTAATTGTGTGGTGTAATACTACAAGAAGTTCCTTGTGTGTGAAACGTGCACTCATGAGTTAGTCTTAACAAGCAGCATTTGTTGGCAGCTGGCTCCAACAAACACTGACAAAAACAAACTGATAAGACAAAATCTATAAGCAGACAAAAAGTGTCTGTCACTATCCATTGGTGCAGTGTTAATTGGTGTATGTTTGATTTTTCATGTGCTGCCAAAACAATGCTTACCCACCGGAGGTTAGGGGGCTCCAGGAACATGGTTGAGAACCACTGGCCTACCCAAATCTTAATATCATTGTATATAATTAATATAATCACAGTGTTTAAGTGCTGAAATGAAATAACCACATAATCACAAAAGAGAATTATGATTATAGTTATGGTGAGAGAGAAAAATAAATAGTGCTACATACAGTAGCTAAATAGCTACATGTTACTTTTAAAACAACAAAGAATTATATACGTTTTCAACAAATTCCATCATAACAATTCTTAGACAAACATAATTGCATAAATAGTGTTCAATTTTACACACAAGCAAACAATTTATGAAATTTCATCTGTTCTACATTTGAAACTTCACTATACCTTTAAAGTCACCATGAAACAGAAGTTAAGATTGTTCTCCTCCCCTCTGATGTACTTCCAGTTGAAACATTCCTGAAATGAGGAGAAAAATGTAGTTTGACAAAGAGTTTGCAGCTTTTTTTATTAAAGCTTTTTTTTGTAGAGAATTTCATTGTTTTTTTTATCCTCATTAAAATCATGAGGATAACATTTTAGTTTTTCAGTCTGATTATGTAAGATTTTTAGACTACATGAAAATATAGTTGAATAGTGCTAGAATCAGGAGAGAGCAGCTGAAGCACAGAGGAAAAGGAAATAAAGGCTTTACGTGTCACTACCCACCCCATCCAGGGAATGAGGAAGAAACTCCACCTGTAAATGACAGCACATCACAGCTCCTGAGGTAGGCGTGTTCCCATAGACTTTCTTCAAGACGATTCTTTTAATACTGCCGAGTGAGCCGATGTGTGCATTGACTGTGAAGTACTGGAGGAGGTTGAGACGGTTCAGGATGGAGGAGTGCTGTTTATCAGGCGAAGACAAAGAAAAAATGAGGATTCACCAAGAAATTGAGAGGAAGCTAAAAATGGACAAGCGGAGTTCCAACAAAGAATTGAAGCTTTTACTTTTAGGTATGTACTTTCTAGATTTTTAAAACTAAACAAACTATTTTGGTGCTTGAAATGAACACTCATTTACCGAAAGAAATGCATCAAACTCATCAATTTTATTTATTTTTTATTTCAGTTATCAGCTCGCAAGGATATATTTATTAGTTTAACTTAGCTTACAAGAAAAGATGTAAAACAAAATAGACATATTTAAGTATTTAAAAAAAAAGTTCCAAAACAGAGAAAAGTAAAAAACAAAAACTAACAAAAAAAAAAAACAACAACAACAATCTATTAACAAATACGACAATAGTAAAACTTTAAATACTACTACTACTACTACTACTACTACTACTACTACTACTACTACTACTACTAATAATAATAATAATAATAATAATACATTTTTAAAAACTACCAACTATTTGTAATGTCAAACATCATTCATTTAAGCTGTTTAGCAGTTTATTTTGTGTAACAAAAAAAATAATTACTTGACATTAATTTACTATCCAATTAAAATGCCAATGTACTTTCATTAAAATACAATTTTAAGGCTTAAAATTCACACTTTAGATGCTTAGACAACATATTTCCTCGGTTTGTGGTTATATGCAAACACATGCAAAAATATGTCAATGCAAAGTAAATCCCTTACATGTATCATTATGTTTTTCAGTTCTTAATAAAAAAGAAAATCACATGATCATATCAACATGTTTGTGAAAAACATGCAAAACATGAACATTTTATGAATGCCTAACACAGCATTTACTGATAGGATCATTTCCAGGATGTGCAGTTGTTTTTATGGAGAAAATAAGCAATTTTCACTGCGATTAAATTCTGTCATTTTTCCCCCTTGTATGTCACTGTTTGACTTGTGCTTTATTTTTTATCTATTTATTACTGTTTAGTTGGGATGTGACTAGTTTAACAGAAGAACAAGCTTATCCAGTGTTTCCTTGTTTTAGACATGATAACAATCTCCACACTTTCAGCAAAACTTCCATTTGTCAGACCTGTTTAACATGTTAGGGATTAGTAGCAATCCAACATTGAATAATTATTTTTATTCCATCATATGTGGTTATGTGTTATCAAACTCAACAGATTGAATTTGGTTTTCTGCATGTTGAGAATTGTGTTTTCTGTATGCATCGTAGACCATACTGAATGTTAGCATGTCTAAAAATAGCTGTTCAGTTTCACATGAATACAAATCATATACAAATAATTTGCACCTTACTGGCAGGGTAGTTTGATGACATGATTACAATATCCTAAGGCAAAAAATCTAACTAGGAAATACATAATAGCAATCTTTGTCTGCATTTCTAAAATGAACCCGAGGAAATCGACATTTTATCGTCCTATTTTTGCATGTCAGCAGTTCTATAGTTGAAGGTTAATTCATTTTAAAAAATAAAACTTTGTCATTTAATTCTCATGCTGTCACAGAGTGTATAACTTTTAATGTGAAGAATCAGGGTAGTCTACATATTTCCATGATGTGTTTTTTCATCAGACTGGATTTTCAATGTTTTCAAAATAACCAGTTGGTTTGTGTGACTTTTAGAAGCCTTGGAATATTCTGATAGATTTGTGTTTTGTTTTGTATCACTTGTCACTTATATAAAACTTATTAATATATATATACTTTTGCAATCTAGTTTCATTTTTGAGTTTGTTAACCATCAACTCTGTAGTCTTATACCAGCAGATTCTAAATGTCTTTGAAGCTTTGTCCCGATTGTTAATATTTTATCATTTTTCTACACAAATCAGGGAATATCCAACAGTTAATGACAACTCCAGGATGATAAATAGAAGAAAATGAACGCGTAAGATGAGAAAAATATAGGCCTACATAAAACAATGTTAAAACTTTAAAGACCTCTAGCGGACAACTGCAGAATCGCAGTCTTTTCCCAAAACGTCTAAACTTGGCCATGTAAGAACTGATCACTGTTTTGACTTTGATCTTTGATCTTTGACTTCTATGTGTTTTTAATTCAGAAAATGTTTTTGTTCTGCTAAACATAAAGCTACGGAAGTCCTAAGAGGCCATGCATTAAAATATTTCTGGACATAACAAAAGTTGTTTTTTTCGTGATAACGACTTAATTATCTCGTGATCTCAACATAACAGTTTTATGATTGCATTATTGCTTTTTTCATATAAATATTTGTTTCAAATATTTTCATTTTTATAGCAAAGGTATGGTTGCACAAATAAACTAACGTTTTTAAATCATGCTTTTAACAACCCTGATTAAAACAATTAAAATATAATCTCCTTATTGATATAAATATTATCAATAATAAATACGGGATGCACGGGGGTGCAGTGTGGGTTTCCTCCAGGTGCTCCAGTTTCCCCCACAGTCCAAAGACATGTGGGTATAGGTGAATTGGGTAGGCTAAATTGCCCGTAGTGTATGAGTGTGAATGAGTGTGTATGGTGGTTTGGGTTGCAGATGGAAGGGCATCCACTGTGTAACACATATGCTGGATGAGTTGGCGGTTCATTCCACTGTGCTGACCCCAGATTAATAAAGGGACTAAGCCAAAAAGAAAATTAATGAGTGAATAATAAATACCTTTAATATTGCCAAAAAGTAGCACCAGTAACACCAGTGACAAAAAAGGTACATGCCATATTTAAAGTACAAAAACTAAGCTGTCATTGAGGTGGTCTCATAAAGACAAAATGTAATTGATTATTGTGGAAGTCTAAGTTTAAATGTAAAAAAAACATTAAATATTTGACATTTTAACAGAAATATTTAAAGGAATGAAAATGTAAAGGTCACTGTCATCATTTACTCACCCTTGACTTAAACAGACAAAAGAAAAAATCTGGGAACCTCTGAATTCCATTGTATGTGTTTATCTTACTATTCTTCAGAATATCTTGTTTTGTGTTTAACAGAAAATATTAACATAAATATGAATGAATACATTTTTATTTTTATTTTGTATTTTGGGGCAACTATCTCCTTAAGCCATTTTATTCTGAACAACCAAGAAGAGATTTAAAATCTGTGGTTTTGTTTATCATTGGTTTAAAAAAAAATGCCCCATAAAATAAAAAAATAAAAAAATAAATAAAAAATAAAAAATAAAATAAAATAAAATAAAATAAAATAAAATAAAATAAAATAAGGGTGTCATGGTGGCACAGTGGGGAGCACGATCGCCTCACAGCAAGAAGGTCACTGATTCAAGTCTGGCTGGGTCAGTTGACATTTCTATGTGGTTTGCTCCAGGTGCTCCGGTTTGCCCCACAGTCCAAAGACATGCAGTACAGGTGAATTGAATTAAATTGGCTAGAGTGAATGAGTGTGTATGGGCGTTTCCCAGTGTTGGGTTGCAGCTGGAAGGGCATCTGCTGAGTAAAACATATTCTGGATAAGTTGGCGATTCATTCCGCTGTGGCGACCCCAGATTAATAAAGAGACTAAGCCAAAAAGAAAATAATTTATAATGAATAAATGAAAATAAAATTTATTTAAATAAAACAAAACAAAAGTCATGATTCACTCAACCTAATTCTTTTCCGTACAAATGAAATATTTGGTGACTGAGCCAGGCTTAAAAATAACAAGATTTAGTGGTAAATCGTTTTATTTTTCTGAAACTATCCATTTAATATCAATAGTTTAGCTTTGATGGCATGCAGCACAATAACTGTGTAATGCATGATTTCTCTGCGCTAAAACTTTTCATGTTACTGCACAGGCACAGGAGAGAGTGGGAAGAGCACGTTCATCAAGCAGATGAGAATTATACATGGCAAGGGCTACTCAGAGGAAGACAAGAGGTCCTTTGCCAAGCTGGTGTACCAGAATGTCTTTACTTCCATTCAAAGCATGCTTAAAGCCATGGAGAGCCTGAAAATCCCCTTTGCTGATGGCAAAAATGAAGTATGCACCATAAAATCTGACACAATGATGTGTTTTATTATTAAATATTTAAACAAAATAAAATTGAAAAGAAATTGAACTGACTGGATTTTTTTAAATTGACTGAAATTGTGCACTATTCTGTTGCAGACATTTGCTGCAATGCTTAAGGAGGTGGAAGCAGAATCAGTGCAAACAATGGAGGCTACATATGCTGAAGCCATCAAGAGTGTGTGGCTAGACCAAGGCCTGCAGAAATGCTATGAACGCAGGAGAGAGTATCAGTTATCTGACTCTACCAAATAGTAAGTGCTTTGATTGTTTCTTTGTTTTACACAGATATGATAGACACTTTTGTTTTAAGATATTGTTTTTAGATTATTAAGTTGATTTCGCAGAGTTAGACATGTTCCTGGATTAACATATATTAATTGATCCTTGAATATCTTTCCTGTTCAAAAAATGAGTAACACTTTACAATAACAGTACATGAATATTGATGTGTTAATATGTAAATGAAACATTACTGTATTATGAATTAATGATGTGTTAATGTATGCGCTAATCATGAACTAACTTTAACTACAACATAAGTCACAAGAGTTCATGTGTGAATAACAGCTACCTTAATTAACTGTTAGTACATGCTTGTTTTTTAATTAATGTATTAATTACCACATTAGTTTAAGCTTGATTTAACCAACATGAACTCATGAGCTGTTAATGTAAAAATATATCATGACTTTACTTGGAGGGGCACATCATCATTAATCCATACTTAACTACACATGAACTCCTTATGCACCTTCAGCTAGTGTGTTTACACAGAATAACAATAGAAAATTGTTCTGTCAACATCAACATGAACAGTTTATTGTGTTTATGAGTAGTTAAGAAAGAATTAATGATGATTTGCCCCTCCAAGTAAAGTCATGACATAATTATACATTCAAATTTAGCTTAAACTTAAATGTTAATTAATACATTAATTAACAACATGTACTAAGAAGTAATTAAGGTAGCTGTTATTCACACATGAACTCTTGTGACTCATGTTGTAATTAAAGTAAGTTCATGATTAGCGCATACATCAATTCATCATTAATTCTTAATAAAGTAATGTTTAGTTTACATATTAACACATCATTAATCATGTACTATTATTGTAAAGTGTTACCAAACCTTAACCGTAACCCTAACCCTAACTGTTAGTTATTCCAAAAGTTTGGGGGAAATAATAAGTGATTCTGTGTTATTCTTGTACGTCTTGATTTAACTGCAACATTTATCAATGGAACATGACATTTTGATCTCTTGTATGGAACATTGGGTGGGCATTACGTGCACGGCCTTGGTTCAATAATCAGAAAGCACGAGTTGTCCTTTCATTTTTATCTGGACAATAGCAAGATTCATTTACCAATCAGGGGTGTGTTTCCGAAAACCATCGTTAGCCTACTAAGGTCAATAGTATCTGGATGCAGCCTTTATGATGCAAGCTGAGACTGCATCACTCAGCGATGCAAAGTCCGATACAATGCACTCAAATGGAGTAAGTGACATCACTGTGAGGGGTAGGGTTAGGTGTGGGGTAAGGTGAGCCCATTAAAAAGCATTAGATGCAGCTCAGATTGCACTGCACCAGGTCGGCATCCAGACCCCTCTCACTAAGGCTGCAAGTTCCGTTGTTACAAAAATAGTTCATTTATTTGATGTTTCCCAAATCCATCGTTCCAACAAACATTCGCAAACTGCGTGGCAAACTTGTGCACTTGCAGCTACACCTCTGGAGCTGTAGTTAGAAACATAGTTCCTGGCTGTGTTCTATTCCCAAATATCCCCCTATGCCCTATTCGTTGAACATTCCAACATTTAAACTTGGAATTATATAAAAAAAAACATTAAACTCATCACTCTTAGGTGTAATTTGCTTTCAAAGTATTTTTTCATGTTTACAGTTGCACTCCCTTTGCAGTGCACTTTGAATCATTGATGTCATTTTTAACACAGCCGAGCAGAATTTGTGTTACGGCTCCAAAGCTATATTATTTACAGTCATTGCTCTAAAGCTTGTGAAAAAAACAAAAAAACAAAACAAAAAAACATATCATACATTAATGCTTTTATTTTATAGTAGGTTATTTATTAAGAAATGTAGCCTACCGTATATGACATGGGCCTGTTGTTATTTCTGCAGTGGTTTGAATGTGTGAAATTGTAAAAGTAGACTTAAAAAAACAATATCCTACTTATTATTATTATTATTATTATTATTATTATTATTATTATTATTATTATTATTATTATTAATAATAATAATAATAATAATAATAATAATAATAATAATAATAATAATAATAATAAATAATAATAATAATAATAATAATAATAATAATCATCATCCTTTTAAATAAATAAATAATAATCCTATTAAATAATAAATATTAAATTTAATTTCTTAATAAATAGCCTCATTATTTATTCAATATATCATTTAAATATGATATTAGAATATGTGTTAGCTTTTATAAGTGATTTTACATTTTAGAATAGAATATGTAATATTCTCAATAATATCTGTAAAGGAAGCATAGGCCATATATGTGCCATTCACATATATTTCAATGAATATAGAAAACGAGCATGTTTTTACCAAAACTAATATAGGATTTAGAAAAAATGTGTGCGTGTAAAACAGTATAATTTGCCCAAAGAAATTATGGGGTTCTACTCTAAAGAAGTTGTTACTCCACCCCGTTTAGAGCATCATTATGGGTGTTATACGTTATAACTAATGTGGTTCAAATGATGGATCTGCGACAGAGAAACTACGAGTTTTGGGAAAAACTCGTCACTACATCATTCTTTTCCCAAATGATGCAACGTACTAGGATAGTTCAGCCGCGAGTTATGTCGTTGTTTGGGAAACACACCCCAGAATAGGTGAAACTGTCAGAGCACTACTTGACTGTCTAAGTTGTAAAGAACAGTTGAAGTGATAGTCTTTCGAGACACCACTTGGACCCTGCTCATCAATTTAGGTACCTTGGCTCAGTTCATCCAGTCAATCATCGTTAACTTTGACTCTGAAAATTTACTCTGACCTGAAGCTCAATAGACAGATCAGGGGTGCGTTTCCCAAACAATGACATAACTCGCGGCTGAACTATCATAACACGATGCATTGTTTGGGAAAAGAATGATGTAGTGATGAGTGTTTCTTTGTCTATAATGATGCTCTAAATGGGGTGGAGTAACAACTTCTTTAAAGAAAAACCCCATCATTTTTTGTGCAAATTATATTGTTTTACACGAAACAGAAAATTCTTTATTAGTTTTGGTAAAAACATGCACTCGTTTTCCATATTAATTGAAATATATATGAACGGCACATATAGGACCAATGTTTCCTTTTGAAATAATATTGAGAATATTCCATATTCTATTCTAAAACATAAAACCGCTTAGCTAACACCTATTTTAATCAAATATATAAATCATATACATCGTTAACGGTTGTAATTTACAGTAGGCTATTTAATAAGAAATGAAGAAAAATCCTACTTAATAATAATAATAATAATTATTATTATTATTTCTATTATTATTAAGTAGGATTTTGTTAATTTTTTTATTTAATTTTATTTATTTAACAATAATACAATAAATTATTGTACAGTTTGACACATTCAAACCACTGCAGAAATCTTCTAACCAACAGGCCCATGTCATATACAGTCAGATACATTTCTTAATAAATGACCTACTATAGATTAAAAGCGATAACGCATGCTATATATTTTTGTTTCATAAGCTTTGGAGAAAAAATAAATTCTGTTTTTAAATAATAGGTCAGCTATAGCTTTCGTCGTGAGCCATGGCTGTGTTCAAAATGGCATCAATTTTTTCAAAGTGTACTACGAAGGGAATGTAATTGTCAATATGAAGATTGCTAAAACTGAACTGCAAAAAAATACTTTGAAAACAACACCTTAAGAGACATGACTTTAATGTTTTTTTTTAATAATTCCAAGTTTAAATGTTAAAATGTTCTAAACGAATAGGGCTTAGGGGTGGTAAGGGGTATGCTTCTAACTACAGCTCTAGAGGTGTAGTTGCAAGTGTACAAGTTTGCAATGCAGTTTACAAATGTTCATTGTAACAATGGATTTAGGAAATGCCAAATCAACAAACTATGTTCGTAACGATGCAACTTGCGACCTTAGTTGGCTAACGATGGTTTTTGGGAAATGCACCCCAGGGCAGTTGTTAAATGGATTTTTTCTTTTTTCAATAGAGGTAGCTGATTAAAGTTCTCCCTAGGCAAAACTCTTGGCTAGATTAGTGTATGGTTCAATTTGGTGTTTTGATATTGTAAAATAAATAAAGTTTAATTGCTTGATTGCTTGTTTGATTATTAGATAGTGAATAACGCAATTTAGAAGCACCTAACCCTGATTGTAATGAATTTAAACTTATACTTATGACATTATAACTTATGACAAAATTGTAAACTCAGATCTGTTGCTTCTGTTGAGAATCGTTGAGGCCACCAGGAATATTTCTGAACTGTAATGAAGTGAATCAACTGATAATGGCAGGTCATGTAATAATGACATCATTACACTTTGTGGTGCAATTGCTTCATACTGTGAATGCTTAAAATTCGCCATGTCTAAGAGTGATGGACACGTTTTGCTCGCAGGATTCTTTGCTTATTTATTTAGATTACACATAAATGTGTTATAAAAAATGAGTCCCTTACCCCTCATCTAATAACAAGTTATTATTTTATAATAAATATTTTGGTTTAACTTACAGTTAAATGTAGCAGAATAAATATAACAATGAATTTATCTACTCGACTGAGTGACCTAATTTAATTGTCTATTTATTTGAAAGGGAAAAAAACTTCTTGTGAAGTAAGGGAATCATTTTAGAAGTTGTATTACACTTTATGAAAGCTGGTACCTTTTTTTTACCATTAAAGCAACTATTCCTGTGAGGCAAAATAAAGGCAAATTCAACACGATTTAAATGATTTAATGATTAACACATATAGCGAACAAAACATAAAACACAGAAAAGCAAGAAAATATAGAATTTAGGTATAGAGTGGAAATATTCACTCAGTTCCCCCGACAACAATTAAGAACCACCAAGTAAAACACCTTTTTGATGAAAAGGAGCACAGCTTAGAAACGCATGTATAATACAGTACCTGCATTGGGTCTCTCTCTCCATGTGATGGACCTTTGATGTGTGCAAAATGCTGGGAAGTCTTTTTGTAAGCTTGTGGCCGAGTTGGGTGATATGCAAGGCGTATCTTTAACTGAGTTTATAATTACTGGAAAAGCAAAGCAAAAATGAGTCTTTACTGGACATGTTCTGCCCTGATTTTTTGGCGTGTAGATAGATTTAACTATTGGCCAAGTCACACCCATTCTCTACTGACTGACCAATGGCTTGAGAGGAAAGTTTGTGCTAGTGCATTCATTTGTTTCTCCTCGCTGGTCTGGGCAGTCCCAAGACAGACAGATAATCTTTTAATTCATGGTATAATAAAATTACACAAAACATACAAGTTATCATCATATGTCTTAGATCATGTGCTGTAGAATTATATACAGAGCACATAGTAAACATGACAGTTAAAAAAAATACATAAAACATTATTCATTAGTTCTTAGTTTATCTAATGCCTTGAAAAAAGCATATTAAAGTGTTTTTTGAAATTAATTTATTAAAGTGTTTCTATTAGATTATACACACATTACATGCATTTTGGAGCGAATTTTGAGTTTCCGGGAGTCCATTTAAATACTGCGTTTGTGTGTGGGTTCCAAAGATGAAGGGGGTTTCCCTCTGGAATATCTTTGAAGACCAGGACAGGATGGAGGGCCAGCATTTTGCTAGACAAGCTGTAACAGAGTGATCTTACTTCCAGAATTTTTGGAGCTAAGACTTGTAAAAGTCAGGAGATCGGACCCAGATCCATAAGGGACACTTATTTATATTCGCCTACAACTTCATCTGTAAACTTGAAAGTATTAGGGCAAAAAGGCAATCTTTTTTGGGAACATAGCCAGTAATGGTGCATGTTGTAATAGATAGAACATTTGAATTTGAACTAATTGCCTGCTAAAACATATTTTCTTTTTATTTTTGAATTTGAAAACTATGAATAAATGAACAAGTTCTTCATCTGCCATGCTACCATTATCACAAGACCAACCAATGCCAGTTTAGCCACTTCACTTCCATTTAGAAAACCTCCCCTGTGTCTTCATGGGATAATACATTTAATGCATACTTCAGAATCTTGACAAAAGAAATAAGTATTTTTTTTCCAGTAGTATATCTTTGTACTGCTCTCAGGGTATGTAGAAACTTAAATTGTGTGCCATAAATTGAAGCCAGCTGGACATTTTAGCACACAAGCAAGTATTCATTAATTAAAAATCATTGGTTCATTTATTCGTTCATTCATTATCTTTTCGGCTTATATTCCCTTTATTAATCCGGGGTCGCCACAGCGGAATGAACCGCCAACTTATCCAGCACATGTTTTACACAGCGGATGCCCTTCCAGCTGCGCCCCATCTCTGAGAAACATCCATACACACTCATTCACACTCATATACTACAAACAATTTAGCCTACCCAATTCACCTGTGCTGCATGTCTTTGGACTGTGGGGGAAACCGGAGCACCCGGAGGAAGCCCACGCGAACGCAGGGAGAACATGCAAACTCCACAAAGAAACGCCAACTGGCCCAGCTGAGGCTCGTACCAGTGACCTTCTTGCTGTGAGGCGACTGCACTACCTACTGTCCCATTGGATCATTTATCCAGAGAATTTTAAAATGTTCATATTTCTGTGTTTTCAGAGTATGTGTAAATTTCTGTGATTGTTTTTTGTCTTTTTTTTTGCATGTTTTTCAGTTACCTTGATGACATTGACAGAATAGCTGCAGGATTTTACATGCCGACTTTGCAGGATATTCTGCGAGTCCGAGTTCCAACCACAGGCATCATTGAATATGTCTTTGACCTACAGAGTGTTCTATTCAGGTAACTACTAACTGGTGTAGTGAAGATGGCTAAATAACAATGGTTCGTTTTTTATAAATTAAAAATTCATTGATGAATCTACAGAATGGTTGACGTCGGTGGCCAAAAGTCAGAAAGACGGAAGTGGATCCATTGTTTTGAAAACGTCACATCTGTAATCTTCTTGGTGGCACTGAGTGAATATGATCAGTTCTTATTTGAGAGTGCAAATGAGGTTAGTCTATTTCTTATGGGATGTTAAGATAAAATCTGGATTTGATTCCTTTTGTTTATACGATGTTATTCCTCCACAGAATCGAATGGAAGAAAGCAAGGCACTTTTTAAGACAATCATCTCCTATCCCTGGTTTCAGGATTCCTCTGTCATTTTGTTCCTTAATAAGACAGATATCCTGAAGGATAAGATCTTTAAGTCAGACCTTGTGAACTATTATCCACAGTTCACAGGTTGGTGTGTGGCTGACAAGCTCATTCTTCACTTTTGGCTTATTTACCAAGTCCTTGTTTTTCCTTTTAAATAGTCCAATTACTTTTAAATAATTAGACACCTCACAAGATGACATGATTTACCAGATGTGCAATTTGTTTTAAAATGTTTTTTTTAAACATGTTTTTATTAGTTTTTTTTCTTTTTAGACATATACAAAACAAAATTACAAACACAACATAAAATACCTGGCACAAAACATAACTGCATATACTAAAATATACATATGGCCTAAGCCATAAGCTTAGATGAGTGAGAAGTTTGATGAAAACAGAATACACATGAATGACTATACGGACATTAAAATATTCCATGGGAATAATCTCTTGAATTATTGAATGCCATCCTTTTATGTAAGGGGGTTTATCATTGATCCATGACATCAAAATGTTCTTCCTGGCAGCAAAAGTTGACAGGCAGAGGAGTCGTTGTTCATACTTGTTCCTAATTAGTTTGCAAGGAAAACCCCAGGAGAAGGGACAGAGGGTTTATATCTATGTCCAGACCAAAAATGTTGTTTATTTGGGCTACAATTCTGCTCCAATAGGCCTGAATCACCTGACAATCCCATATGCAATGAATATAATCCCCTATATTTGATTTTAAAATGATATTTAATTTTTGAATGGATCTTTTGATGCATGAAAGTTTGTAATGACTTTCAATGAAGGCACAAAACTCAAGAATATTTCAAATTGTAATTTGTTTTTCAAATATGAAAGGATGAAAGTATGAGAGGGAGTAAATTATGACATGGGAGTGCCCATAACACTGGATTCTGACGAAATAATGTATAGTCACCCCAGATACAACATATCAACCACATTAAAATATGTGTAATGGATATGATAAAACAAAGAAAATATTGTCATGCTATACAGTGGAGTACAAAAATATTAGTTGTATTGTTATTTCAAGAGTCCACACTTAGTTGATGACTGATTATAAAGCGAGTTTGGCATGCTGTCCCGGGAGAGAGCCCTGAGCTCAATAAGATCCTTGAGCCCGGGGCTCCCTCTCGTTTGCGGGGCGAGAGGAGGGGTTGTAGGAGTGGCTTGTGTGTTGTTGGTAAAAACAAATGGTTTGTCTTAGCCCATTACTTAGTTCATTATTTGGCCAAAACCAAAAAGTGTTACTTTTATAAGATAAGAAAATGCCTGTAGATAATTTTAAATATATATATTGTAAATGTAATCAATCATTACCATTTTTTATGCAACAAATGTGACGGGTTGTTTTAAAGTAAATGAAACCCTACACTGTACAGATTAAGGTGAAAGGGATGTCCCATAACAAGGGAAGTCATGCAAGATCTTTACAAGGTTACTAACTCATTCCCCCAAAAGACTGGTTGTCCACAAAAGGCGAGTGCATATGGGGGCAGCATAATGCAGAGAAACTCAATGAACAATCAGTTCAACACTGCGACTTCTTTGCAATTTCAGCATGATATCAACTCTCACTGAATTGGATGATGGCATGAGATGTAAATGCAGAGCTCAGGATTCATTTGCTCACATGATAAGGTCTGATTGCTCAGCAGCAGATGACTGCTCACACTGTGTGTATGAAATCAACACGTAACACCTGCTTCTTCTTTTTTGTTTAATGGTGGTTGGCAAACCAGCAAATGGTGTATTTAACCACCCAATGGGAGGAAAATCAAAAACCACAACAAATTATTATTATTTTTTCTAATTAGATCTGCATCATACATATATTGACATATATTTATTCATTTTCTATTCGGCTTAGTCCCTTTATCAATCAGGGGTCGCCACAGCAGAATGAACCGCCAACTTATCCAGCATGTTTTACACAGCGGATGCCCTTCCAGCTGCAACTTATGGCAGGGAAACACCTATACACTCTCATTCACACACTTACACTATGGACAATTTAGCCTACCCTATTCACCTACAGCACAGATCTTTGGACTTGTGGGGGAAACCAGAGCACCCACATGAACACAGGGAGAACATGCAAACTCCACACAGAGATGCCAACTGACCCAGCCGAGGCTTGAACCAGCGACCTCCTTGCTGTGAGGCGACAGCGCTATCCACTGCGCCCCCCCTTCACAATTATATGAACTGGATATCATACATTTTTATTTGTTCCAGTACATTCTAGAGTATATTCATTAATAATGCACCAGTTCACCCATGAATCCAGAAGTTCATAGTTTTGATACATAGTTCTGATTGGGGGAGTTTAATCACCTGTCCATTCCCCTGTACACTGCATGAACACAGGATGACAAACGATGCACAACAAAGATGAAATCTGGATTGATATAAAGAAAAGTTGTACGAGTCAGAATTCGGCTCACAATCTGAACCAAAATCACAAATTGTTTGTACCCTCAATGCTTCTGTGTAAAAACCGAAAGAGATACATACACGTCAGGGTCAGAGTGTCGGCAGGATCTTAAAAAGTCTTAAAAGGTCTTAAATTTCAAAAACTAAATTTTAGGCCTTAAAAAGTTGTAGGCCTTAAATAATTTACAATTTTTAAAATTGTAATTAATTCTTAATTTTTAATAAATTTTTGCTATGTCCATGTAAAGTATATCCAATCACCAGCAATACATCTCAATAAAATTTTAACAAAAGTTTATTTATTAACTCTATTTACCAATATGGTTTTATTATCTTCTTTAGAATAAAGTTTATTGTTTAATTTTTTTTAAACAAAGATTTCTTAGCGTTAAGCCCCTTTGTGAGTTTATAATAGTCTTAATAAGTCTTAAATTTGACTTGATGAAACCTGCAGAAACCCTAAGGGTTTATGGGGGTGCTCTGGTGCCATATTAATGAACATTTGGTTTCTTCCCGGCATTCATTGGCCAACCAACCAGCAATTTTCATGCAGAAAAAAAATCAACCCTGTCACACAAAATGGGTAAAGCAGTTCTTTGACACTAAAATCATTAAAAAAAAAAAAAAAAAAAGAAATGGTCAGCTCTGAGTTAAACCTGACTGAAATGCTCTGGAAAATCATTAATGCCAAAGTTCGCACTAGAGTAGGGATGTCATGTAACCACAGATGTGCTGAAGTCATTCAAAACAAGGGCCTGTACACTTCCTATTAACCTCTGAATGCTGTAACCTTCAGAAATGTAAGTTATAACCTTTCTCCTTGCTGCAAACGTTGCTGTTCTTTGATCTCTGTGTTGGTGCTGTGGATATTTTGTGAAACACAATATGCACAGGCATACTTTATAGAAAAGGTCAAAATTCGAGATTAATTTATAAATGCTTAATATAATGTTGTAATTAAAATTTAGTCATTCAAAATGTAATCAAAATTTTAAGAAAAGCGCACAAGCCTACAGTATGGATATGTACAATAGTCTAAACACATTTAGTATGAATTGCTTCTAAGAACATATTACAATTGTCACAATGCTGCATCTTAAAATATAGTTTAGCAGATTAAATGATAAAAAATTTTGTAAAAAATGAGTTACTGCACTACGTTGTCTCAGTTTTCAAAAAAGAAAATGCAGCTACTGTGGGTTAGTAGCTTTGCTCTTTCTTTTTAGTAATTTCTGACACTGCTAGAGATTTTTCAATTAACTCTGATCATTAGAATCTGTTTTCTGCTTCTTCCACAGGCCCTAAAAATGATGCAGATGCCGCAATGAAGTTCATCTTGAAAATGTATGAGGAACAGAATCCAGACAAACAGAAGCGGATCTATGCACATTTTACATGTGCGACTGACACTGAAAATATCCGTTTTGTTTTTGAAGCAGTAAAGGACACCATTCTGCGCAACACCCTCAGTGCATTTAACTTAGGTTAGGCAACAGGAATGCTTTTGCATATACTGTTAGAATGGTTTTCACTCCTGATCCAATGAAAGGGTTTAGATGATCTGTGAATGAGGACTGGAATTGCTGTATGGAAATATGCTGTGAACTTATAGCCTACTTGTGTATACATAAATTATAGACATAGTCTGCCCAAAAAAGAAATGTCTAATTTTATGTTAATCAGAGGTATGCCATACAGGTTTGGAACAACATGAGGTAGAGTGAATGATAAAATATTTTTTATTTTGTGTTAGCTGTCTTTTAAACTTAAAAAAAAAAAAAAGAAAAAGAATATTTTTTAGGAAATGTCAGGAACTTTTTTTTCTCTTCACTAGGATGTTTTTCTATATGAAATGCTATATTATGCTAAATAGATCTAAATTTACTTTAATACCTTAATATGTAATATCAGGTAAATTAGATAAATATTTTCATTGATACTTCCTGTAGCGTCTTTTGTGAATATCTTCAATATTGTATGATATTTCTAACAGATTTGAATAAAATATGAATTAAGGCTTATATCATGAAAGGGATGCTTTGAATCCATGCAAATCATGTGTAGCCACTGTCTTTGCTATTCAAACAGTCTGCTCAAAACTGACATGGATATAAGAATGATGCCATTATACAGATTGTTTCATGTTTATTGTAACATAAATGCATTTGATTACAGATTAATTCTGTGAAAAGTAAGGAAAAAAGCTGCTGCTTATCATAAAATGTACAGAGAAATACAATCAAATGTTTCTGCATTTAGCAGCATTGCATATTAGGTTTACTTAATAATTGATAATGAGTATTGCAATATTTTTTTTCTATCATTTAAACTTTGTGTAAGGACATTTTTGCAGTGAGAACTAGACATTTGAGCTGATTTCTACCCATTCTGATACTATAGGAGTGTCAAAATTGCAGAATTGCAACATAATCTGCTACTACGGAGTCACTGTTAATATAACATTTTTGTATATTTATATTTTGTATGGACAGTCACAGTTTCAATTGTGATCACTTAAAAACTAAATGAATATGTGTGTGACACATACAATTGTATTTATTTTTACAACAAATGTATGTTAGTGAGCCAAAATAAATGTGACCATATGTCATTTTTTAAACCTTAAGTCTGTCAAGTGGCAACTCTGTATATATATATATATATATATATATATACAATGGTCAAATGATAACAAGCCAAAGATAACACAAGTAAACACATCATGCAGTTTTAAAATAAAGGTTTTTATTGTCAGAAACAAAATACAAAACTACATGTTGCTTTGTGAAAAAGTGTTTGCCCCTAAACCTAATAACTGGTTGGACCACCCTTAGCATCAACAACTGCAATCAAGTGCTTTTGACAAATTGCAATAAGTTTGTTACAGTGCTGCTGATGACACTCATCTTTGCAGAATTGTTCAGCCACACTGAAAAAAAATAGCTCTTAAGATTTACTTTAAAAAATCCTTGTAACAATTTGCACTAACAAATTTCAAGTAAGTTTTACATTCTTATATCAGATACAATTAACTTGACAATATCATGTCAAATGTACTTACTGTTTAATCTAACACTCCTAAATTAACAAAGTAAAAGTTAATGGATTATCTTTAATTTTGAGTCTATATTTATTCAAATTAATCAAGTAATGTCAAGTTCATGTTTTAGCAAAAGGAACACTGCTATTTTGTTTTTAAATAACTAAAATAAATCTTATTAGTTACAAATTAGTACATCTGGCATTACTTGTTTAGTTAAAACTTGGAATTTGTTATTTCACTTTAATTTAAGCAAATTGAAACACAAAACAAATTTGCTTTAAAAATCCTTACTGATCTCAAAATTAGCGTTAGCATAGCTGTGGCTCTTTGAGTGAAGCATCAAACATTAATGTTGAAAAAATGCCAAGATTCACTGTTCTTAATCTTTAAACTAATGTTGATTAAACTCTTAACAAGTCTTTCTCTTAAATTTAAACAGCTAAGATTGCTTTTATTTTCAAAATATTCTTCTCTTAATTCAGTCCCGCATGCAAAACATTCCGAGAACTACACATCCATTATGAAAAATCAATTATTAAATTTTTTTATTAAAATATTTAAATATTATGAGTAAATGGGGTGTTGCAGTGGTAGTGCTGTCGCCTTACAGCAAGAAGGTCGCTGGTTCGAGCTTCGGTTGGGTCAGCTTTTGTGTAAAGTTCTGTGTAAAGTTTGCATTTTCTCCCTGCGTTCGTGTGGGCTTCCTCCGGGTGCTCCGATTTCCCCTACAGTTCAAAGACATGCGGTACAGGTGAATTTGGTAGGCAAAATTGTCCATAGTGTGAGTGTGAATGAATGTGTATGGATGTTTCCCAGAGATGGGTTGCAGCTGGAAGGGCATCCGCTGCGTAAAACATGTGCTGGATAAGTTGGCGGTTTAATCCACTGTGGCGACCCCAGATTAATATAAGGACTAAGCCGAAAATAAAATGAATGAATGAATTACGAGTAAATGAATATTAATATTTAATTCTTTCCACCCATTTCATTTATTAGTGTCTCAATTGGATTCAGGTCAGGACTTTGACTACACCACTTCAAAATATTGAATATGTAGGGCTAGGTAAGATAAGGCTTTATTAGTATTTATTATTATTTTTATTTAGCATTGTTTGTATAATTATTATTTTTGCAAATTTGTAGACTTTACTTGATTTTACTGTGTTAAGTGAACTTTAACGTGGATCCAGTAGATAAATTAAAGACCTTTAGTAAACTTTACTGAAGTTCATCAAGTAAGTTTGACTAAAGGTTGGAGCCCTGCAGTACCGCACTTTGGTCAGCAGGTGGAATAAGACATGCACATGCGCAGACGGAAGGTGCGTTCAATCACATGGCGACATTTGAATGGGATTCAAACTGGCGATTTCACAATGCAAACTGAGAAAATAAGTGAACATTTTCCAATTTGTGGATGCACAGGTGAGATCGTATGGTTTATGCATGTTTATTATTAAGGTTAATCAAAAAAGTATGTGTTTTGTGTATTATGTCATTACATAAAGTTGCCATTTTCCTCGTGTGGTGTTCAGGTTATTGCTAACGTTTCACTCGGTTGTGGTATTTCATATACTAGTTGAACATTGATAACCTTGAAATTCTATCACACAAAGATCTGAGATACATTAAATTGCAAAATTTAAGTAGGAGTTTGGAAGAGTTTCTCCATTTATTTGTTAAACTTAAACCAAGTGAACTTACAAATTGTGTTGCATGTTCTTATTTATTGGCAGATGTTAAATTTAGAGTTTTGGAAAGCCCAGATAAAGCTTGATAATGAGTATATCTGACTCTCATCCATAGTTGTAAGTATTCTTTATTTTATTTTATATTATATAGGGCTGTGCAATTAATTGAAATTCCAGTTTCGATTTCCATTTTGGATTTTGGTTTTACATGAAAATTACTAAAAGCATGTACTGTAATGTAACTTTTGCAGAACGAGCTGCGCATCATTCTTTGATGTACATTCATTTAATTCATGTTTTTAAAAGCGCGAAAGAGATCGTATGCTGTTGTGTGTGCGCTCAGCCTCAGAGACGAGCAGAGCACACACATCTAAAGTCATCTTAATGCGAATGCTTTAATGGTCAAATACATGCAAATTTGAGTCAAAAACGTGGTGTTTAGTGATTATTCATATTAACCCTCATTTATGAAATAAACAAACGAGTTGAGAATCAAAAGACATGTGAAAGTGAAACCATAAATCAGAATGGTACTGCTCTTAAGGAGACAGCGCGCAATATACCTGCTGCCGACAAGAATATTTGATCATTATTAATCAAACAACAAAAGGACAAAATCACTCACTGCTCTTGACTGAAGAACTTTGTTTTTTTTCTTACAGTGAAGATGCTTAAAGCACAGTTTGTTTCATATTTTTATTTTATTGTATTTATTTCCCTTTCCTTATTTACAGGGAGGAAAATAACTGTATATACAGTTGAAGTCAGAATTATTAGCCCCACTGATTATTTTTTTTCCTAAATTTCTGTTTATTGGAAAGAAGTTTTTTTAGATTTAACAACTTTTAATATATTTAACAACTCATTTCCAATAACTGATTTCTTATCTTTGCCATGATGACAGCACATAATATTTTACTAGATATTTTTCAAAAGACTAGTATTCAGCTTAAAAGGACATTTAAATGCTTAATTAGGGTAATTAAGCAAGTCATTGTATAACAGTAGTTTCTTCTGCACACAGTCAAAAAATATATCGCTTAAGAGGGCTAATAAAATTAATCTTAAAATAGGTTTCAAAATGTTTAAACCTGCTTTTATTCTAGCCAAAATAAATCAAATAAGACTTTTTCTAGAAGAAAAAATTCTTGCTCTGCTAAACATCATTTGGCATATATTTGAAAAAGAAAAACAAATCACAGAAGCAGCTAATAATTTTGGCTTCAACTGATAATCGTTTTGAATAATCGTGATTACAATTATGACCAAAATAATTGTGATTTTGATTTTTCCCATAATCGAGCAGTCATTATATTATATTATATTATATTATATTATATTATATTATATTATATTATATTATATTATATTATATTATATTATATTATATTATAGGGCAGAGCGGTGGCGCAGTGGGTAGCGCTGTCGCCTCACAGCAAGAAGGTCACTGGTTAGAGCCTCTGTTAGATCAGTTGGCATTTCTGTGTGGAGTTTGCATGTTCTCCCTCGTGGGTTTCCTCCGGGTGCTCCAGTTTCCCCCACAAGTCCAAAGACATGCGCTATAAGTAAGCTAAATTATCCATAGTGTATGTCTGTGAATGAGAGTGTACGGGTGTTTCTCAGCAATGGGATGCAGCTGGAAGGGCATCCGCTGTGCAAAACATGTGCTGGATATGCTGGTGGTTCATTCTGCTGTGGCGAACCCTGATTGATAAAGGGACTAAGTCGAAAAGAAAAAAAAAAAATAACAACAAAAAATAATAATAAGATAGGCCTACATTGGCGTGGCTATAAATAATATATGTATAATAATATATAATAAATATAGATATTATTCATTCATTTTCTTTTCGGCTTAGTCCCTTTATTAATCTGGGGTCACTACAGTGGAATAAACTGCCAACTTATCCAGCTCATGTTTTACACAGCGGATGCCCTTCCAGCTGCAACCAATCTCTGGGAAACATCACACTCATGCCTCATCATCACACACTCATTCCCACACTGGCTTACCCAATTCACCTAGACCACATGTCTTTGGATTTGTGGGGGAAACTGGAGCACCCGGAGGAAACCCACGAGGGAGAACATGCAAACTCCACACAGAAATGCCAACTGACCTGGCCGAAGCATGTGGGGTGATCATGCTACTCACTGCGCCACCGTGACGCCCTATATTCTATTCTATTCTATTCTATTCTATTCTATTCTATTCTATTCTATTCTATTCTATTCTATTCTATTCTATTCTATTCTATCATTGCCAGTACTGTTATTTGGTGATTTTTTTTCTTACAGTTTGCCTTATTACATCTACATGTGGCTGTGCAGAGATTGTAGCTCATCTAACATCCAGATCGGAGCATTTTAAAACACTTGAAGTTGGACACTGTCTGCAAACTAGTGGTACTTACATCACATTTCAGTACGTATCTTAGTTTTTAACTCAGTTTGGTTCAGTTTTACTACTGTTAGGGGAAAGAAATCTAAATCTTAAAATTGCTTATTATTATTACTATTACTATTATTATTATTAGGATTATTAATATTAAAATTTGTGTTTAAAAAATTTTCAAATGTCTGCTTGGTTTAAAAATGTAAAAAAATAAATAAAAATCATCTCCAATAAAATAATTTTCATGTACATATTATATGTACACAATAATAAGCTAAAATAGTATACTTATGAAATTATGTACTTAAGAAATAATTCTGCTGGTAATTGTTTTTGTTTGTTTTTTTCTTGTTCTTAGGTCTTATGTTGAACATGATTAATCTCTAACTTCAATGTGCAATACTACCCTGGGAAACCAACTCATCATATACGAGAGGCACTGAATCATCACTGAAAAACTTGGACAATGTGGCAAATGCATGTTTTTTTTGTTTGTTTTTTTTAACCCTTCTCGTATAGTCTGTTTTGCCCCCCAGTTTTTTTTCCTTTCCCCTTGTGTTTTCTCATGGACCCCACCCACCACCTTGAATTTCTTCTCCTCCTGCTGGAGCATGGGGAAAGAAGCCGTGATATGGAGAGCCACCCACGGTGCGCGAACCAACGGGAGCAACAGAGCCGCAAACCACCGTTCACGAGGAGCTCACGGAACTGTCTGACCAGGTGTGAGAGCCGGCAACATCGCCCAATGTGGGAGTCCTGGTGGACATCGAGGGGCTGAACAAGAGTCCCGCCCAAATACCCCCAACCCCCCCCCCCCACCCCCCCACCCCCATGCGCTGCAGATGAGCAACCCCTGGACACTGGGAAGTTGCTCATTGATTTCTGGAGTGAAGTCGTCCGTCCCCCCACTATCTCCGCGTCTACTGTTCCCAGTCAGTTTCATGGTTGTGCTGTTTCCTGATACTCCAAGCTCCAGAGTTGTGAGTGACTTCCCACCCTATCCACCTCTTCTGATACCAACAACTGCAGTCAGCCAGCTTCAGCGCTGCTGCCCTCAAGCTTCAGAGGGGGAGCTCGCTTTGAGGTGCTGCATGCCTGCATCGCCCTCTGGAGGGTGTCACCCAGTGTCAGCTCCTCCAGCCTCTGAGTTGCGGACTCTGCCTCGGCCCTCCGACCCTACGGCTCCCCATGGGCTCGTCTCCTCCAAGGGTCGTCAGCCCACCAGCTCCACCAGGCTCCCTTGTCCCTCCAGCTCCGCCTTTGTCAGTCGTCGCCTTTCCTACACCTCTGGACTCCACTCCTTTGGCTGCCTCTCATCGCGCTGTCCTACTAGCTACGTTGGGCTCCCCCCTTCCTCCAGCTACACCTTGGTCCTCTGTCGCTCTGGCACTGCCGCGGGCTTCCAGACCCACGTCTTCGCCTCGGTTGGGTGAGCCGTCTGTTCCACCTTGGCCCTCTAGGACCTCGGCGTCACCCTCGCCCATCGGCTCTCCATTTCCTCCTTCAAAAGGAGGGAGTAATGTTAGAGTCTGTATTACTCCATGTGCTTCTGTTGTTCTCATGTGATCCCTTTGTTTAGTTTTCCCACTTGTTGTTAGTCTCATGAGTTTCAGCTGCGTCTCTCCCCTGTTTTTAGTCCTCTCCCCTTGTAATTAGTCCTATTATGTGGTGTGTATTTAAGTCCCTGTGTTTAGTTCATTCCTTGTCCGGTGTTACATGTCATTCTATGTTATCTTCACCTCATGGTTCCTGTGTTGATTTTTTTCCAAGTGAGTGTTATGTACATAAATACTGTACGTGTTTTGATAGTTCCTGTGCCTTTGTGAGAGAGCCAGTTGTGACAGTTATGTGGAACTCACTAACAAAAAACAATTTTCGAGAGAGTGGCAAATAACTAGTCAGGTTTTATTTAAGTTCAAGAGAAATTTAAGGGAGATTGATTTACCAGTACTCTGTGTTGTCTAGTAACCATTACAAGTAAACAAGTTATCTACACAAAGTAATAGTTGTATTTAATTAAAGTTGGTGAACTAATATGCTTAAATTTGAGGCAATGAATTTCCATGCTTTAATAAAGTAATATGAACAAGCAGGCTAGTTGAGAATACTGCTTTCCTATAAGTAATGTGTACTAAGCATAACTACAATTTGTAAGTTAACTGAACTAGTCATATTGAGTAATTAGTACTCGTGTTGTTAGTTACACAAGTTATCTACACAAGTTAGTAATAGTTACTCAAAGTTGGTGAACTGATTTGCTTCATAAATTCGAGGCAATCCGCTTCCATGTTTTCTAAGTAAACTTAACTTGTTACTTTTTACAGTGTACATTTCAAATATAATTACTTTTATACTGTCATGGCAAATCTCTGAAATATTAGTATGGTAATGACCTATATGACTATAGATAGAGAAAAAATATGAACAACATGACACTGCCTCCTTCCATTAAATACTTTGTATGCCAAACATCCAATGATGGACATAGACTATTGCAAAAACTCACTGCAAAAGGAGTCTGGTCACGCGCAGAAGAAATCATATGTGGAGCCGTGGTATCTTCTGACCAAACGCTCACGTCAGATCAACCACACCCCCGGATTGTCTAAAACTGCAATATATCAAAGGTTGTTAAAATAAATACAAGAACTAGGGATGGGTACATTGAAATGTATTTTAAAATAAAATACCTCAATTTTACCTGTATCATCATAAACTATAAAATACAGCAACCACAACATGTATCAACATAAAATACTGTATTTTGTATTTTGAAAATACTACAAAATACTTTTACAAGGGAGCATGTCATTTCTTTGCAAACCTTCTATCAATAGGCATATTCGATCAATCCCTTTACTATTAAACTGATGTAGTTCTGTAAACAATGTTCGACAGCAACAGCATTTCTCTGAGCAAATTTAAGTCAGCTTCTGTCAACTCATTCACCTCTACTCCAGTACATGAGTAGGTATTCATGAAATCTTGTTACTCTTTCATTTTAGAATAATTTTTTTCACAAATTTTATACAGAAAGTGTAGTCTTGAAGTTGAGCTCTTTGATCAGTAGAGGGGAGTCTGAGCTCAGGTAGAGCTCGAGAGCTCCCCCGTTTAAGCTAAGAAAAAGGGGAAGGAGTCAGGGAGGATGGGGGATTCTTCAAGACGAAGATGGTTAATGTAAGGAGATCTGTATATTCATGTGTGCATGAAAGAGGTCAGTCTGAGTTCAGGTAGATCTCAAGAGCTTCCTGAAAGACATTATCTCGGGACAGCAGCCACGTATTGAAGAAACCCCCCAAAAGGCAAGAAAGAGAAATGCTATATCCGGCTGCTGGATATAGGGACTCCGGAAAGGGATAGTGAAGCTCGGAGTAGCAGAGTAACTCGACACTGGAAGCAAAAGAAAGAAGAGGTGGAGGATCTCAATGCTAAAAGGAAGAGAAAGGAAGGAGCAGAGCAACTCAAAGCTGGAAAGAAGAGAAAGAGAGTTCTTCATTGGCCAGGGAGTGGCAGTGGTTGACTCCTGGGGGATAAATTAGATTAACACTTATGTGGGAGTCAGAGCTGTGAGGGTCAGGCTCCTGTGGGACTCAGGAAAGGGAAGGGGCAGTGAAGACTCCTGTGGAACGTGGGCCGAGGCAAGGACTCTTTCGGAGTTGAAGCTCGGGGTAGCACTTCTGCGGGAGTCAGAGCTGTGGGAGGGAGTGTGCAGCGGAGTAGTGCTTGCACTGAAAAGTGAGGCTGATGAGGTAGGGAAGGGGGAGAGTATGTGGAGTCGTGCCAGTGCTGGTGCAAGGAGGGAGGGGAGGAGTGGAGCTTTTGCTAAGAAGGGAGAAGCAGAGTCATGCTCACACTGGAGGTAAGGGGAGGGAGAAAGCAGAGGGGTTAGGCTCAGTGCTGTGAGGAAAGGAGAGAAGGGGAAATGGCCGGGTAATGTTCATGCCTTTGGATTCCAGTGGATGGGTGGCAGCTGATAAGATTCTGCTCGGCAGCTTTGAGGTGGTATTGGCTGAGACGGATGTAGTATTTGAAAGTGTCTGATGACCATCTAATGAGGCTCTGAATTTGTTTTTGTGAGAGCCCTTTATGGGCTGCAGTAGTGGCTGCTCCTATTCTAAATAAGTGGCTGAAATACGGTTCTGGGGGAAAACCTGAAAGGCTGGAAACCAAACCTTCCAACTTTTGGAACCAAAATTGTGTTCTTGTGAAAATCTGCTAAAACGACTTCAGTCAGACAAGGGTTAGAGGAGGGGTTGGAATTTAGGTGACGGGTTGTCTGGAATCAGTTGGGGAGGGGGGATCAAACAGACATATTTCATTGTCAAATAAACTTTTTAAGCAGCTCTCGGAAACCAACAATCTCCCCTCACCGGAATTTTGATAACAGCTAACGCCAGGTTAGAGTTACCATGGAAACCATCTTGATAGGCGAGCCTCAAAGCCTTTGACACTCACATGTGAACAGAACTGGACCTTTTTAAACTAGCCATTACTATATTCTAGAATGTATGTAATGTTTTTGTGTGTGTATGTTCATGTTCTTTGTAACCTAGGTAGAAAGCTATGTCTGTGCTTTAACATTTCTCTTTGACCACTATACAACAAGTATATGCAAATCACCAGACATGAAGAATGAGCCATAAAACTGGTTAGAAGACAATATCCCATTGGCTAACTCAGCCCCTGAGTTCATGACATCAGTAATTCTATTTAAGGAAGGCATGACGAGTACACACTCTCTCTCTCTCACTCCCTTAAAACCCTCTTGTGGAGAGGTAAGCATGATCGAACACCCAATGAGGGGGGAGAGCAGGCTTGGAGCCCGGCGGCTAATCAGCAGGCCAATCAGAAGTAATAAATAACACCTGTTTATTCTAGTGATTGGGCCGGAGAGACACCCTTCTTAAGGAGAACAGAAGGAGCAGCCGGGAGAGAGGGAGAAAGCACACACACACACGCAACTACGGGTGTTGTGCACTTACTTGGAAAAAATAAAACTTTATTGCTTTCCTGAATCGCCGTCTTCTTCTTCCCTCAACAACGAACCTTGCTACAGTGGTGCCAAAACCCGGGAAGAATAAGAAACTCTGCCAGAATGGTTACTCCGTCTGCCAGTCCATTTGGGGAAGTCATCCAGGCGCTCGCGGCCCTCCACCAACAACAACATCGTGCGCTGGGGGAGCTGAGAGAAAATCTGGAACGACGCTTCCAAGTCCTCTTAGAGGCCCAGCGGGAGGACCGCGAGCTAATCCGGAGTCTGCTGGTCCAGGAGATCCGGCCCGCTCCGACATCTGCCGCCCACCCGCCCATCTCGCTACAGAAAATAGCACGGGAGGACGAACCGGAAGTGTTCCTGAACCTCTTCGAGAGGTTGGCGGAGGCGTATGGCTGGTCGCTGGCCGAGTGGCCGGTAAGAGTTATCCCCCTGCTGTCGGGCGAAGCCCAAATTGCCGTGCAGCAGCTACCGGCCCAGAATCTCTTGGAGTACGCTCACCTGAAGCGAGCCGTCCTCCAGCGGGCCCTTCGTGTTCGCTCAGCAGCTCCTTGACGCCTGCCGCAGATGGCTGGTGAAGGATGGCCAGACCACCGCCCAGCTGGTGGATGCCGTGGTGCTGGAGCAATTCATCACCCGCCTCCCCTCCCGAACATCGGAGTGGGTCCACTGCCACCGGCCAGAGGATCTGGAGACGACCATCTGGCTGGCGGAGGATCACCTGGTGGCGAGGTCCAGGGTCGGCGAAATAACCTCTCTCTCTTCTCCCCCTCTCTCTCTCTCTCTCCTCCTGTTCCCACCGCCCACACCAGCACCCAGACAGCGGTGCACAGAGGCGGATCTGCCAAACGTCCCAAGAGGGGCGGGGCCATATTCGGACAGCGGGGTGGAGCCACGACCCCTGGCGGTTCCCCAGACAGCGCCAGGTCTCTCTCCGGTTCAATCGGTTGGTCTTGCTGGCCCTGGGGGTATAGTGAGAAGGGCTGGGCCGATGCATTGGCGCCGCGGGGGCAAGAATAGCACACCAAAAGTCTGTTCCATGAAGGAGGTGAATGCGCTGATTCGGGTCCCCGCCACGCCAATCGTCACCCCCGGTCGCGACGGGCTATACCGGATACCAGTGAGTATAAAAGGGGGTACATATCAAGCTTTGGTGGATTCGGGGTGCAACCAAACCTCCATCAACCAAAGCCTGCTTCAAGACCCAGCATTGGATACGAGCCGCACGGTAAGGGTAAGGTGTGTGCACGGGGATGTAATTCACTACCCGCTAACGGCGATAGACATTCAATTCCGGGGTAAAAAGCATAGCGTTGAGGTAGCAGCTAACCCGTTCCTCAAACACCCGCTGTTTCTGGGAACCAATTGGCCTGGATTTAATAGATTATTAGGGATCTTATGTGCGGGTGTGGCTTGGAAGAAGAAATCGCCGGGTAGGGGGTGTGTCGCTCAGCTGGGGGAATCCCAAGCGGTGACGTCACGCGCTGTCTCAGGGGAAGGGCTGGGAATTTCCTGGTGTAAAGACTTTTCCCTGGAACAGTCGCGTGATGACACGCTAAGACATGCATTCGAAAGAGTGCAGGTGATAGATGGGGAAAACCTCCAGCCTGACCAGCCCCTCTCCTATCCATATTTTGCGATCATTAATGACAGGGTGTATCGAGTGACCCAAGACGCTCAGACAAAAGAAGATACTACCCAATTATTAGTACCAAAGAGCCGTCGGGATATGCTTTTCCAGGCGGCTCATGCTAATCCTATGGCCGGCGATTTAGGTCAGGCGGCCTAATTAAATCGCCTCATGACCCGATTCTTTTGGCCAGGCATTCACGGGGATGTCAGCAGATGGTGCGCTGCGTGCCGTGAATGTCAGCTGGTAAATCCACCGGCCACCCCAAAAGCGCCATTGCGCCCTTTACCAATTATGGAGATGCCCTTCGAGAGAATTGGTATGGATCTCATCGGGCCATTAGAGCGATCCGCACGCAGGCACCGGTTTGCATTAGTCCTAGTGGATTATGCAACCCGCTACCCGGAAGCAATAGAGCTCCGTAACATCTCAGCAAAAAGTGTTGCGGAAGCTCTGTTTCGTATAATCTCCCGAGTGGGAATCCCCAAGGAGATTCTCACTGATCAAGGCACCGCATTCATGTCACGCACCATGCGCGACCTTTACGGATTATTGGGCATTAACTCCATTCGCACCAGCGTCTGTCACCCACAAACAGACGGGCTGGTGGAAAGGTTTAATCACACGCTTAAATCAATGATCCGTAAATTCGTTCACGAGGACGCGAAAAATTGGGATAAGTGGTTGGAGCCCTTGTTATTTGCTTTGCGGGAGGTTCCCCAAGCCTCCACGGGGTTTTCCCCCTTCGAGCTTCTTTATGGCAGACAGCAAAGAGGGGTTTTGGGTGTCATTAGAGAGGCTTGGGAGGATGAGCCTTCTAATAATAAAAATGAAATTCAGTATATTCTGGAGCAAAACTCCACACACTGGGGCGGCTCTCTATGGAGAATTTGCTTAAGGCTCAGGATGACCAACGCCGGCGATATGACAAGGGCACTAAACTACGTAAATTTGCACAGGGAGATAAAGTCCTTGTACTGCTACCCACTTCCAGCTCTAAATTAATCGCCAAGTGGCAAGGGCCGTTTGTGGTCACACGACGAGTCGGTGATCTCGATTACGAGGTGGTTAGTTCGGACAGGGCTGATTCACGTTAGATCTATCACATTAATCTTCTGAAGCAGTGGAGGGAGCCGGAGGCGCTGGCTACGCTTGTTACTAACGAGGATGACCTGGGGCCAGAGAGCCCCAGCCGGGAACGGCCGGGCGCTCTGGTCACCGGAGGGGATCATCTCTCAGCGAGCCAGCTCCTCGATATCCGGCACCTCCAACGTGAATTCTCTGATGTGTTCTCGCCCCTGCTCGGTCGTACTAACCTGATTCAGCACCATATCGAGACCGAACCGGGCGTGGTCGTTAGGACCCGGCCGTATCGCCTACCTGAACCTCAAAGCATTGCTGGAATATTACTGAAAGAGCTGCAACCTGTAATAGCAGAACCCCTTCTTGACCTCATCAACTTTTCTCTACCTTTAGGCCATGTTCCAAATCCTTTCAAGCTAGCTGTTATTAAGCCTGTTATTAAGAAACCACAACTGGACCCCAGCAAACTAGCTAATTATAGGCCTATTTCAAATCTTCCATTTATGTATAAAATACTAGAAAAAGTTGTTTCTGCCCAATTATGCTCCTTTCTGCAGATGAACAATGTTTTTGAAGTGTTTCCGTCAGGTTTTAGGCCTCATAACAGTACAGAAACCGCATTAGTAAAAATAACCAACGATTTACTCTTAGCTGCTGACCAAGGGTGCATCTCGTTATTAGTACTACTGGATCTTCGTGCTGCATTTGACACCATTGACCATAATATCTTCATAGACCACTTATGTTCTACAGGTGTCCAGGGACAGGCTCTACAATGGTTTAAGTCATATTAGCTGTCCGTTACCAGTTTGTGAATATTAATGGACAGCTTTCACAAGTCAGGCAGTGAGGTATACATGCTACCCCTGGCATACATTGTTAGAAGACATGGGATCAGCTTTCACTGCTATGCAGATAGTCCATTACATATTACAACTAAACCTGATGAGACATCTGAACTGTCTAATCTAACTGAGCGTATTAAAGATGTTAAAGACTGGATGACCAACAACTTTCTTTTCACTTAAACTCAGACAAAACAGAATTGTTACTTAATGGGCCTAAATCCTGTACACAGCAGATCTCACAACTCGGCCTGCCATTAGAGGGATACAAAGCTAGCATTAGCTCTACTATAAAAGATGTGGGTGATATATTAGACAGCAATTTAACTTTTGATCATATATCACAATGTATATCACCCATGTCACAAAAACTGCCTTCTTTCATCTGAGGAATATCGCCAAATTATGAAGTGTGCTATCTATCTCAGATGCAGAAAAGCTAGTTCATGCTTTTATGACTTCTAGGCTGGATGACTGTAATGCTCTATTCACTGGTTGCCCAGCATCCTCTATTAACAAACTTCAGCAAGTACAAAATGCAGACTTCTTGCTAGGTCTAGAAAAAATGATCATGTCACCCCAATTTTATCCTCCTTAAACTGGCTGCCTGTTAAGTTTCGTATTGATTTTAAAACATTGCTTCTTAACTACAAAGCTTTAAGCCGCGTGTCAGAACAATTATAAAAGAAGACGCTTCTATCCCGGTTTGTGGACGTTAAATCAGGTTTATTTTGTACATTAACATAACAGATATCCATACAGCAGTGGATATTACCAGTATCATGTCACATATGCGTGCAAAACGAGTGCAAAGCTTAACACGCTGTCTCTCTTACTGTGTGTGTGTGTGTGTGTGTGTGTGTGTGTGTTTGCGCCATGTCTGTGTGTATGTCTGCGCTGTGTGTGTGTGTGTGTGTGTGTGTGTATGTCTGCGCTGTGTGTGTGTGTGTGTGTGTGCGTATGTGTCTGCGCTATATGTGTGTGTGTCCTCGCTGTGTGTGTGCGTGAACTTTGTAATGACATTTTGTGTGACTCATTGTTGCAACTCAACAAAAAATGCATCAAATACTGATTGTTAAAGTTCTTATTGTAGTATTTCTCACAAACGTTACTTGAGATCTGCTTCCTGAGGCAGCCGGGGGCGGCGATTGCTGACAGGCACGTGGGAACGGTGGGCGGGGAGGACTAGCCAGACTAGACTTTTTTTCAGCTATAATATAGACCCTTCAAACAGCTATAATAAATAATCTGATAGGTGTTTTGAGCTGAAACTTTACAGACACATTCTGGGGAAGACTTATATTAAATATGAACACAAAAGACTTATATTAAATATGAAAAAAGGGGTAACCTAAGTGCCCTTTAAAGAATCTAGCTCCTGTTTATCTAACAACCTTCTGTCTCGCTACAATCCAATCCAAGATCTCAAAACTCAGGGCCTAGAATAGCAAAGTCGAGTAAAGATGGTCAAGCCTTCCCATTTATGGCTCCTAAACTCTGGAAATGCCTTCCTGATAATGTCCGAGGCTCAGACACACTCTCGCAGTTCAAAACTAAATTAAAGACCTATCTTTTTAGTAGAGCATACACTCAGTGCATCACATAGCGGTATGATGCATGAATGTGCTCCACACAGGTTTTTGAATCTCGTTAATATACCCTATGAACAGCAGCTACGCTAATTATTCTCTTTATTCTCTATTTCCACCTGGGGATACTCATCCTGAGGCCCCCAGAGATTATGCAGTGCCACTAAAGCGATCCAAGACCTGTGAAAAGATAATCCCAAGATTTACTCATTTCCAGGACCAGGCCATAGTAGCTACTGTGGTGGTCAAGGCAGGAATACAGAGTATGCATCTGATTCCTGTGAGACTCCAGGGACAGGCTGATGTATAGTGTTCTCCAGCCTCTGGCACCTAGACTGCAGCTCCCCACAAGACGTTTGGCCATATGAAATGGTCATGCCCAACTGAGCCAGGTTTCTCTCAAGGTTTTTTTTTCCTTCACTTTCGCCCATTGGTATTTTTTTTTTTCTTCGCCGCTGTCGCCACTGCCTTGCATAGTTCAGGACTTGTAGAGCTGCACATCGATAGATTACTCATCAGTGTTCGGACTCTCAGCAGTGAATATTAAAACACATGAACTAAACTGAACTAATCTAAACTGAACTGAACTTAAACTTTGAAAACTGAACTACACTGTTTCAATTCACTATAATCTTTTATAAGAAGCTTGTTGGCCATGGAAAAATAGTTTCGGCTTCTCGAATGAACAAGGCTGTTGTAGTTTTTCTTAAGGAAGAAAAGCTAGTAAACAGACATGTTGAAAGTGGAATTTTTGTAGAGGATACATTGTTGTCAGTTGCGCCTCTCTGTGCACCGGCCACTAAAGTGGTAATTTCGAACGTTCCTCCTTTCATCTCAAATGATGACATTACAAGAGAACTAAATCGATTTGGTAGGTTTGCTAGTTCTATTAAAATGGTTCCACTTGGATGCAAAAACGCGGCATTAAATCATGTCTTGTCTTTTCGAAGACAAGTCTTCATGTTTTTAAATGCACCCTCTAAATCTCTGGAAGTTTCTTTTCGCATACAAAATGGAGACAATTCGTACATGATTTTTGCAACAAAGGATAGCATGCGCTGCTTTAAATGCGGTGATTTGGGACATATTAGATATTTTGTCCGCACAAAAAGCAGAGTGAGATTGAAATGAATACAAAAAAGACAAAAAAGCACAAAACAGCGAATGATATGGCAAATGCTTTGATAAAACAAGCATGCGGCACTGAAAAAGAAAATCCGGAGGAATTTGTTTCTACATGTGAAACTTCACATGCTGATTAGAATAACCAGGGAGCTTCATCTCAGCACACTATATCAGAAAACTTCTAAGATTGAGGTGAGTGCTTTTAATTCATCTAAGTGTAATGATAATATGAATGTGAGTTCAATTGTGAAAGATTCAAAGTTTTCTGTAACTGATGAAGTATGTGGAGGTGGAGATGTGAGTGCCAGTAGAGGTTTACAGCCTGTTGTGTTAGAGGATGAAGAACAGATGGATGACTATGAAACATGCTCTGAGATTTCAGAGATTGATTGTAGTCAGCTTTTGTACGATGTCTATTCTGTCGAGGAACTAAACGATTTTCTGGATCAAACTAAAGGAATTTTTAAAAATATTTTTAAATATTTCCCAGATGGTGATAAATTTATTAAATCAGTTGTGCTGGCTCAAAGATCGGTAGGTTATGATGTGATTTCAAAACAAAAAAGATTTAGGCTGAGAAAGTTCATGACGGAAGTGCGGAAAGATCAGAAATAACCAGAAAAAATGTCAAAACGGAGAAAATAAATACACATGGGTGTTGGGTCTATATTTATTTATATTCTTGCTTTAAGTTTTATTTTTTTTGGCTTTCAGTTTTCCCTATTTTCCATCCCCTAAAATGAGCATTTTAAGAGTTGGATCTCTAAATGTTAATGGGATGAGGGATAGTGAAAAATGAGCCTTATTATTTTAACTTTTTAAGATTAAAAATAGCGAAATACTTTTTCTGCAAGAAACTCATAGTTATGTAATTAATGAATCAGAGATAAATATGTGGTGGAAAGGGAAAACTGTTTTAAGCCATGGCACTAATCTTAGTTCAGGGGTAGCTATATTTTTTTTAGTAGACTATCTTAATGTTAATATTTTATCTAAAATAGAGTTAGTCAAAGGATGTCTTATGATTGTTAAAGCTGAAATTAATAATCAGTTATTTGTTTTAGTAAATATTTATACTCCAAATAAAAGTGCAGATAGATTATCTTTTTTTAGAAAGTTGAAAGATTTTTAAAAAACATTTCTTATAATGACTGGAATTGTACCCTAGACTTTTGTTTGGATAGAAATAATGAAGAACCTGACTCTATATCATCTTCTCTTTTGAAAAGTATTCTTACTTAGTATGATCTTGTGGATCCGTGGAGAGAAATAAATAAGGTTGTAAAGCAATATACTTGGATAAAGGCTTCAGAAGGAAGAACCAGTGCTGCTAGACTTCGCTAGAGATCGTTTTTACATCAAGAAAAAAAGAAAAAACTGAATAATAGATTGTTTGGTTTTTCCATGTTGTTTATCTGATCATCACTTTGTTATAGTTAATGTTGCATCGACACAGCCAAAATATAAAAGCCCTTACTGGAAGTTAAATGTGGCTTTGCTAAAAGAAAAGGATTTTTATGAAAAATTTTAACTGTTTTGGTGTGACTGGGTGTCTCAAAAAATGATTTTGAAAATTTAATACAATGGTGGGAAATTGGAAAGGCACAAATAAAGAATTTTTGTCTGCAATATACCTGCTTTTCTACTAAACAAATGAAGCAAAAAAATAGCTGAGATAGAACAAGAACTTTCTCAGATTGCCTCAGGCATGTTTCAAAGTTTGGATTCTTCTTTAATGGACAATTTTTATGAAAAAAAAAGCAAGATCTTGAAACATTATTGCATGTACGGGCTAAAGGAGCTTTAATAAGATCTCGGTTCATGTCTGTTCACGATATGGATGTTCCTACTGCTTAATTATTTAAGTTAAAAAGACATTTAAAAAACAAAATGAAATGTACTGCTTGACAACTTCTGATGGAGTAAAGACTTGTGACCCAGGATAAATGAGAAAAATTGCCGTGGATTTCTATTCAGAACTGTATAAAAAAGAGGACATTGATTCAAGTTGCGTTTCATAACTATTGCAACAGCTTCCCACTATCACTAACGAACAAAGTCAGACTCTGGATTCTTCACTTTCATTTAAGGAGTTAACTGATGCTGTTATGCAAATGAAAACTGGTCGTGCCCCTGGAATTGATGGTCTGCCAGTGGATATTTTTAAAGCATTTTGGGAAATCATTGGAAAAGACTTTTATCAGGTAGTACAAGAATGTTTTAAAGAAGATGTACTTCCCACAAGTTCTCAAAGAGCTGTGTTGGCACTGATACCCAAAAAAGATGATTTGACCCTTTTAAAAAACTGGAGGCCAGTTTCTATTTTGACAACTGATTATAAACTGATAGCCAAAGTTTTGGCAAACAGACTGAAATTAGTTCTGGGTGATATAATATATATCGATCAATCGTATTGCATTTCAGGAAGAACAATATACGGCAATATCTTTCTATCAGAGACATTTTAGAATACTCTAAAGAAAATGAAGAAAATTTTGCCTTTTTGTTCCAGGATCAGGAAAAAGCCATTGATAGAGTCGACCATGGCTTCTTGTTTGATACAATGCAGGCTTTTTTTGTGTTTGGAAATGTTTTTTATTTTCCAGATAAAACTCCTGTATATGAATGCAGTTTGTATTTTGAAAGTAGGTTTTGGGCTAAGTTGACCAATAAGGTTACAAAAAGGCATCAGGCAGGGATGTCCACTTTCAGGACAATTGTATGCTTTAGCAGTAGAACCTTTGTTGTGTTTGTTAAGAAAAAAACTGACTGGTTTGAAAATTGGTCATATGTCCCATGTTGTTAAATTGACAGCATATGCAGATGACATCACTGTTATTGTTAAAAAACAGGATGACATTGATGTTGTTAATGATTGTATTGGTTTTTATGAGAAAGCATCTTCTGCAAAACTTAATTGGGGAAAAACTGAAGCTTTTTGGTGTAACAATAGCACTACAATGTCTTTACCAATTATCCCTAGAAATGTGAAATGGGAAAAAAATGGATTCAAATTTTTAGGAATTTATATGGGCTCTGAACGTTATACTAGGAAAAACTGGGAAGGTGTAATGGATAAAATATGTGCTATGTTGTTGAAATGGAACTAGATTCCACCTAATCTTTCAAATAGAGGGAGAGTACTAGTTATTAATAATCTTGCTGCTTCCATTTTATGGCATAAAGTAATTGTAATGAATCCACCAGATGATTTTATTGGAGAATCCAAAAGTGTTTTATACATTTTTTTTGGTCAGGCAAACATTGGTTGCGAGAATCTGTTCTGTATCTACAGTTGAATGAAGGAGGTCAAGGACTTGATATACGATCTAAAATTTGATATAGATATACGATCTAAAATTGCTGCTTTTAGATTGCAAACAATTCAAAAGCTACTTCATCTTTTTTTGATGAATTTAAAAGAAATGAATTTGACTGTACTTTCCTCTTTTTACATTTCAGTGTTTAATGTTTGGCAAATTTTTAAGGTGGAGAAAGAAGAAATATCTAATCAGTGGTTTTTAGACGAACCTTTCAGTTTTAATCCTCACATTCCTAGTGTGAAACTGGAATCACAGTCAATTCGCACTAATTTGATGACATCAGGAATATATAAGATTGGTCATCTTAGATTAAACGATCAATGGATATTTGCAGAAGATTTGGCAGTAAAAATACTTTAATATTTTCAGTTCGAATGGTACAAAAATTGTTAGAAGAAATCAAAGATTATGTTTCTGCTTTGCCACAACAAGAAGAAACATCTAATAATGTCTTCCCTAAGATTAGAGTAACTGTGAATGTTGGACACTGGCAAGAGGTGGAAGGAAGATTGCTTTATTTTAAGACACCTGAACTTGGTCTTTTTAATTCTATTCTAAGAAAGCTCTTTATTGTATATGTGTTAAATTTTTTAACATGAGAGTTCTAAAAGACCTTCCAGAGACTAAGTGGACTGATTTACTTGCGACTGGTTCTTCTCCAAAAGGATGTTGGAGATCTCTATATAAGAAACCTATTGAAAAAAGAAGTTGAGATCTACAGTGGAGGATCTCGCATTGCATTGAAGCAACGAATAGGTTTAAAGCACGTATAGATCCTTTGCAAGGTGATGAATGTTCATTTTGTGGCATTTCAGACAGTTTTTCACATTTTTATTGGTTGCACAAGGTTAAGGGCAATTTTAAATTTTATATGAGAGTTGAGTCATAATTTTGGTTTAATTTTTACAAAAAAAAAATGTTTTTGGACCAAAATATAGTGAACTAAATAAGAATAAAATAGTTTTAATAAATTTCTTGTTTGGAAAAGCTAAAATGGCCATTTGGCTAACAAGAAAGAATAAAACAATGCTTAGTGGAGGCACTGATCCCTGTCAAATGTTTAAGGCTCTGGTTAAAAGTAGGTTAATGCTGGAGTATAAGTATTATGAATTAGTAAATGATTTAGAATCTTTTTTTTTCTTTGTGGGGTTTTGAAAATATTCTATGTCAACCCAGTGAAGAGGGAGGATTTAATACGATGTTTTAAAGAGGAGAGGGTGACAATGCATATGTGTGTGTATCTTTGACATTTTTATGTATGTAGTATATGCAGCATTTTGTGGATGTTGTTGCATGTAAAAATGTTTTTTTTTGGATTGTTTCCGATAGTTTTTTCTTATTTTATCTGGATTGTGTAATGTTGTGAATGTATAATTGTTTTTGTAATTAAAAGAGCTTTTGAAGGTCTCTCTCTCTCTCACACACACACACACACACACACACACACACACACACACGCACGCACACACACACACACACACACACACACACACATTTAAGGTGCTTTATTGGCATGACAAATAACTGTACATTCGTATTGCCACAGTAGTGCAGCATCACTGTGTACAAAGTGCAAACAAATATGAATATAAAATATAATACAGAAAAAAAATAGATTAATAAAATTAAAAATAGATTCATGAAATAGAAATAGATTAAAATAAAATAGATTCATAAAAATAAAAATAGATTTTTGGTAACATTAAACAGGTAATGCCAGTGATATTAAAAGTAAGTCCACAAGTAAAGAGTTCCAGTAGTTGTGTGTTGGAGAAAGTGGAGCGGGTCATTGTTGGTTCCTCAGACGGTGGCAGGAGTGCATAAACTGAGCTGCTAACACACAGCAGTAGTGAATTTCTCCCGGATTTTCTCCAGTATTTAGTGCACTCAGTGAGGATGTGCAGCTCTGTCTCAATCAGCTGCTCAGGGCAGTGTGGGCACAGCCGGCAGCCATGTTTGTCTGTGCCGGCCCGTCTCCATGGCCAGCTGCTGTCCACTGAGTCTGTATGTGCTCAGGATGTTCCTCAGACCTTTATCTGTCACTGTGTGAAGATAGTCTGCCAGAGTATATTGTCTCTTCATGGCCAAATAACACTGTATTTTGCTTTGCAGTTGTGTTTGAGTTTCCCAGTGGTTTGTGTAGCTGTTCTTGAACTGGTGTGTGATCTGAGTCAGTGGCAGGAGTCTGTTCAGCTCCTCAGGAGACGTCTCAGAGACCCTGAAGATCTGGGCCAGCTGGGAGAGTGGGTCTGCTCTTCTGCTCAGCTCTCTGTCTTGCAGGGCTTTATAGTGATATGAGGTCAGGTCACTGAGTTTTAAGTGCTTCCAGAATTTGACAGCAGTTTTCTGTATCTTTATAATCAGTGGGTATTGGCCTAATTCTGCCCTGCATGCATTGTTTGTTGTGTGTAGGTGGAAGTGTAGAATGTTCTTACACAGCTCTGTGTGCAGGGTTTCTATCGGGTATTGGACCCATTTGGCCAGATCTTGCTCAGGGTTTGTCAGTGGACCCCACACCTCACTGCCACAGAGGGCAATTGACTATTTTACCATTGCTGGGGATTTTAATATTCACATTGATAATCCAGAAATCAATTCTGTAAAAGAACTGATGACTGTTTTGAACACTTTTGATCTGACTCAGCATGTTCAAGGACCCACACACAATCGTGAACACACTCTTGATCTACTTATAACTAAGGGTTTACACATTTCATCGACTGTTGTTAAGGATGTTGCACTATCTGATCATTTCTGTATTTTCTTTGATATATTGATCACTCCAGCTATTAAAGACAGATCTGTCTCTGTCAGAAAGAGATGCATAAATGAGAACACTAATGAGCAGTTTATGAAGGCCATATCCCTAGCACCAAGTATATCTGCAGACTCTGTTGATTCTCTCCTTAATTTGTTTAACTCTAAAGTTAAGAATGTCATAGATGACATTGCTCCTGTTAAAGCCAAGAAGATAACTAGCAGGCAAAGGGGATCCTGGACTAGGTCACCAAGAGTACAAATGATGAAAAGACAGTGCAGAAAAGCTGAGCGTATGTGGAGAAAGACGAAACTAGTCATCCATTATAATATCTATAAAGACAGTCTTCGTGCTTTTAATATGGAACTAAAAACTGCTAGGGAGACTTTCTTTTCAAGCCTTATAAACAGCAACGTAAATAATCCTCGTAAACTCTTTGCAACGATAGAGAGACTCACAACCCCCCCCCCCCCCCCCCCCAGTCGGATTCCCAGTGAACTACTCTCTGAAAGCAAATGTAATGAGTTTGCTCATTTCTTTACTGACAAGATCAATAATATCAGAAAGGCAATCAGCTCATCCAGTCAGCCAAGTTATGTCGAAGTCAGACTAGCTCAACCACAACTTAAGAAATCAGACATTATATCTGATTTCATGGCAATTAATGGTAAAATCTTAGAAGAGATCGTGCAAATTATGAAAACATCAACCTGTGGTATTGACACGCTCTCCACATCATTCTTTAAAACGGTGTTTACCTGTTTAGAAATGGATCTTCTAAAAGTGGTAAATGCTTCAATGACAAATGACAATTATCAATTTGGTTTCAGACCACATCACAGTACAGAGAGCGCCCTTATAAAGATAATCAATGATATATGCCTAAATACAGATTCAGGCAAACTAACAGTGCTGGTACTGCTCAATCTCAGTGCCGCATTTCACACTGTCGATCACAGCATACTTCTGGATAGGCTGGAAAACTGGGTTGGGCTGTCTGGTGGACACCCATGACATGTGGAGTCCCACAAGGCTCGATTCTGGCACCTCTCCTGTTTAACCTTTATATGCTCCCTCTGAGCCAAATAATGAGAAAAAAAACAAATTTCCTACCACAGCTATGCTGATGACACTCAGATCTACCTAGCCTTACTGCCTAATGACTACAGCCCCATTGACACCCTCTGCCAATGCATTGATGAAATTAACAATTGGATGTGTCAAAACTTTCTTCAGTTAAACAAAGAGAAAACTGAAGTGATTGCATTTGGGAACAGAGATGAGGTTCTCAAGGTGAATGCGTACCTTGGCTCTAAGGGTCAAACAACAAAAATAAGGTCAAGAATCTTGGTGTGACTCTGGAGTCAGATCTTAGTTTCAATAGTCATATCAAAGCAGTTAGTAAATCAGCATACTATCATCTCAAAAACATTGCAAGAATTAGATGCTTTGTTTCCAGTGAAGACTTAGAGAAACTTGTTCATGCTTTTATCAGCAGCAGGGTGGATTACTGTAACGGCCTCCTCACTGGCCTTCCCAAAAAGCGGCCAGAATTCTAACCAGAACCAGGAAATCAGAGCACATCACACCTGTCCTCAGGTTTTTACACTGGCTCCCAGTTACATTCAGAATAGATTTTAAAGTATTATTACTTGTCTATAAATCACTAAATGGCCTAGGACCTCAATGCATTACAGATATGCTCACTGAATACAAACCTAACAGATCACTCAGATCTTTAGGATCATATAAACTAGAATATCCAAGAGTTCAGTCAAAGCAGGGTGAATTGACTTTCAGCTACTACGCCCCTCGCTGCTGAAATCAGCTTCCAGAAATGATCAGATGTGCTCCAACATTAGGAACATTCAAACCAAGACTGAAAACACATCTGTTTAGCTGTGCCTTTACTGAATGAGCACTGTGCTACGTCCGACAGATCGCACTATTATGTTTTTCTCTTCTTTTTCATTCTTTTATAACACATTTAATCTTTTTTTAGGCTGATTTATTTGATTTTTTAACCATTTTTATTATTTGTTTTTATTTTTCTTATTCTTGTTTCTTTTATTCATGTTTATGTAAAGCACTTTGAATTTCCACTGTGTATGAAATGTGCTATATAAATAAACTTGCCTTGCCTTGCCTATGGTCTCTCTCTCTCTCTCTCTCTCTCTCTCTCTCTCTCTCTCTCTCTCTCTCTCTCTCTCTCTCTACATGCATGCATGCATGTTGTAAATAAATGCATTGTCTATACCTTTTTGTTACCATTATTAAACGTTTGTTTTACTATGGTTTAACTAGTTTAACTATGGTTTTATTTTGGTTTTACTATAGTTTAACTATGGTTTTACTGTGGTTTAACTGTACTTTTACTATGGTTTAACTATGGTTTTACTATAGTTTTACTATGGTTTTACTATAGTTTAACTATAATTTTACTATGGTTTAACTGTAGTTTTACTGTAGTTTAACTATGGTTTTACTATGGTTTTACTATAGTTTAACTGTGGTTTTACTATGATTTTACTATAGTTTAACCATTGTTTTACAACGGTTTAACTATGGTTTTACTATGGTATTACTATAGTTAACTATGGTTTTACTATAGTTTTCCTATGGTTTTACTATGGTTTTCTTATAGTTTAGCTATGGTTTTACTATGGTTTAAGTGTAGTTGTACTGTAGTTTAACTATGGTTTTACTATAGTTTAACTGTGGTTTTACTATGATTTTACTATAGTTTTACTATGGTTTTACTATAGTTTAACTATGGTTTTTCTATGGTTTAACTATGGTTTTACTATAGTTTTACTATGGTTTTACTATAGTTTAACTATGGTTTTACTATGGTTTAACTGTAGTTTTACTGTAGTTTAACTATGATTTTACTATGGTTTTACTATAGTTTAACTGTGGTTTTACTATGATTTTACTATAGTTTAACCATTGTTTTACAATGGTTTAACTATGGTTTTACTATGGTATTACTATAGTTAACTTTGGTTTTACTATGGTTTTCTTATAGTTTAGGTTTACTACGGTTTAACTGTAGTTGTACTGTAGTTTAACTATGGTTTTACTATAGTTTTACTATGGTTTTACTATGGTTTTCTTATAGTTTAGCTATGGTTTTACTATGGTTTAACTGTAGTTGTACTGTAGTTTAACTATGGTTTTACTATGGTTTTACTATAGTTTAACTGTGGTTTTACTATGATTTTAATATAGTTTTACTATGGTTTTACTATAGTTTAACTGTGGTTTTTCTATGGTTTTACTATAGTTTTACTATGGTTTTACTATGGATTTACTGTGGTTTTACTATAGATTAACTATGGTTTTACTATAGTTTAACTTTAGTTTTACTATGGTTTAACTATGGTTTTATTATGGTTTTACTATAGTTTAACTATGGGTTTACTATAGTTTAATTATGGTCTAACTATGGTTTTACTATAGTTTAACTATGGTTTTACTATGGTTTTACTGTAGTTTTACTATGGTTTTACTATAGTTTTACTATAGTTTTACTACAGTTTAACTATATACTTTTTATGGTTTTACTATAGTTTAACTATGGTTTCACTATAGTTTAACTATGGTTTTACTGTAGTTTAACTATGGTTTTATGATGGTTTCACTATGGTTTTACTGTGGTTTACTATGGTTTTACTATAGATTAACTATGGTTTTACTATAGATTAACTATGGTTTTACTATAGTTTAACTATGGTTTTACTATAGATTTACAAAGGTTTTACTATAGTTTAACTATTATTTTACTATAGATTTACTGTGGTTTTACTATGGTTTTACTATAGTTTAACTATGGTTTTATTATAGTTTAAATACGGTTTAACATAGTGTAACTATTGTTTTACTATAGTTTAACTATGGTTTAACCAACCTGTCAGTAACCCAGTAACCTGTCAGTTACCTATAGACGGGCTCAGGGGCGTCGCTAGACCCTATTTATAAAGAGTGGTAATTCCGAAATAAAGACGTTATTCTCTATGTGTACCCGAACCAACGCTGGTGAAAGCAATGTAGTTTAATCAAAAAGCAAACTGACGCATCTCCGTGTGTGCGCAGAGAACCCGCATGCCTCTCGCACGCGCTGCTGTTCTGCCAGTGGGAGTCCCGGTAGTTAACATGCGCGCCAAAACAGCAGGCTATTTGCTGCTCACGCGCCGCTCATGCGTTGTAAAACCGACGTAACTGCCTTTTTTTGTTTTGCAAGTCGACAAAACAAAAGTTTGAACAATATGATGGTGATCTAACTAAGCATGCCTCCTGATAGATTTTTGATGTATGAAGCAAAAAGGAGGGATGACGAGTCATCTTAATAAACTTAATTCTCTGCCATGTGTCAAGTCTAAGACAACAGGTAATTCTATAAAACATGTTTTTTTGGTATTTTATTGAATTGTCTATAGAACTTCATTCAAGTTTTGTCTTAACATTGTTTTCCAGTTACATTTAAGATTATTTAGATTAATTGTATAATAACAAGAATACTTTTATTTATAATAAATATTTATAAATATATAAATAAACATATATAAATATAACTAAATGTACCCTAAATTACATTCTGACCATTATGCGTCTACAATTTGTTACAACAATGAAGTTAAAAAGCAAATAAGCAAAAAATGTGATTTTATTTTTTTCACCACCGTGATTGTTCAAAAGAGCTAAAGAGTGAATCTATAAGTCCAGCAATGATTTATGTCTTTACACTTATGTCAGGTGTGGCACAGTAACCGTTGTAATGAACATTGGACCAAACACTTTCTGAGTAAGAGGTCATAGAGCACCTCCCATTGCTTCCTTTAACAAATACAAGAGACTTGGAGCAGAAAGCTGGTGAGTAGCTGAACATACAACACACTTCTCACAACACTGTGGGGATCTTAAATCAAAGAACATGCTTCATTTTGGTACAGCTGGGAACAGATATTTTACTATTTTTACTTTGTACTTAGAGTAAGCTTTTCTGTGAACACTTTCAAAAGGCAGATTCAACACAATGAATCTTTATGGGTGATCAAGTGAATGATCTCCCGAGAGCACAAACCTTGATTTACAGTTTGACCACAATAGTTTATGATTTGAGTATATACATAATACAGGACATTTGTGAACTTCTTTTAAGTAAGATAACGTTTATAAATGTTATTTTTCTTTTGAATTTAGGATTTAATAATGAAACTGACATCATTTTCAGTGTTTGGGATAGAAGCATAAAACAATAATAAAAAATTATTCATGTCATGATGTGCCCTTTGTTATAATTTAAAATTATACATTTTAAAGTACATTTGAAAACATTTGTGGCAGCACGTTGTCTCAGTGGTTAGCACTGTCGCCTCACATCAAGAAGGTGACCCCTTATTATTACAGTACAAAAATTAATGTATACAAAAATTATTAGTACAGGCAGAAAAATAATCACATCGGGGAATAAGAAAATGCTAAACTGAAAATTGATTTTCCACCCCATTCAAATGTTTATTCATTTTTTTAACATGCTCCGTATTAACTTTCCTCAGCTCAACATGCTAATGAGATGGTGTTTATCAATCACCAGTAGGTGGTCTTTATACCATCTTATGCCATTACTACAATCACGTAATTCATTAAATTATTTATTTACCCACACTATTAATTATTTATATATTTATTTACGCAGGAATTTGTGGATTTATATACAGTACATTTATTTATTTATTTATTTGTGGATTATTGATTTATTTATTAAGGAATTTATTTGTGGATTTATTTATTTATACATTGTGTCAATAGAAATTACATTTATATATATTAGTTTATTATAAGTATTTGTCAGCTCTTTCAGACAGTACACTTTAACCATATTTAAAAAAAAAAAAAAAATGTACTATAATACATAAACCAGAAGTAATTGTAAAAATGTTACATTTTGCTTTATAACTTGAAAGAAACAATTAATTTTTTTAAATACGATATACAAATATAGGTGCACTGATTCATACATTCATTTTCTTTTTGGCTTATTCTCTTTATTAATCGGGGGTCGACAGAGCGGAATAAACCGCCAACTTATCCAGCAAATGTTTTATGCAGCAGATGCTCTTCCAGCTGCAACCGATCACTGGGAAACACCCATACACTCTCATTCACCCACATACATTAAGGACAATTTAGCTTACCCAATTCACCTATACCCCATTTCTATGGACTTGTGGGGGAAACTAGAGCACCCGGAGGGTGCCCACGCGAACACGGGGAGAACATGCAAACTCGACACAGAAATGCCAACTGACCCAGCCGAGGCTTGAACCAGCGACCTTCTTGCTGTGAGGCAATAATGCTACCCACTGCACCACTGGTATGCCTAACTTAACATTTTAAAAGTATTTATTATCAAATTGTATTATTTTCCCCCTTTGCATTTTTCCCACGATTAAGTAAAGAACAAACCACTGTTGTCCAGTGGCTTGCCTAATAATTCTAACTTGCCTAGTTAAGGTAAGTGAACTTGTTATTGAACTTTAAATTGCTCAGCTGATTACTGTCTTGAAAATACATAGTAAAATATTATGTACTGTTATTATGGCAAAGACAAATATAACTTATCATATACATTTTCATTATCTTGTTATATAAATGTAATAAAGTTAGTTATTAAAAGTATGTATGTTTAAAATGTATTGGAAAAATCTCTCCATTTAACATGAGAAATATAAAAAATAAATAAATAAATAAAATAAAAACAAGAGGGCTAATAATTTGGTCGTAAACAGTAAATAAAATATTTAAAATATTTTAGATGTTAAAAAAGCAAAATCCTATTTCTACTAGATTTCACTCAAGTTTGTTTCTGCCAGGAGGAATTACCCATGGTTTACCCCTACTTGGCTCAAACCACTTTAATGGTTAAATAATGGCATATATTCAATCATTTTCCTTTTTTTTAGCGGAATGAACCGACAACTTATCCAGAATATGCTTTACATAGTGGATGCCATTCCAGTTGCAACCCATCACTGGGAAACACCCATACATTTCAGTGGTGGAAAGAGTACTGAAAAAAATCACACTTAAGTAAAAGTACTATTACTTGCCTAAAAATGTAGTGCAAGTAGAGTAAAAGTATCTGTTGTAAATATTACTCAAAGTATAAGTAAAACGCCCTTTTCAAAAGTACTTAAGAGTAGTGAGTAATACGCTGTAAAAAGCTGATGCAATTACGTGCAATTTGTGTATGTGTGTAAACGTAACATTCTGAAGTGCATCTAGTTATTGCCCAGCAGGCACACAACATCATAAGATGTTAATATTAGGATAGATTTAGGTTGTGATGTCAGGTGATCAAAATTCAATGCCTAGCTAGTGTCTAATGATATTGTTATTTCAATGTCCAATAGCGATGTCAAATAACGTTGATATTTGGTTGATTTTAGGTTGTGTTAGAAAGTGACCAAAAACAACATCGAGCCAATGTCTTAAACCAACTTCATATTGATGTCAAATACTGACATTTATTCGTCAGGTGTGGCAACCAAAAACGTCAAGCCCTAACAACGCCAAGCTGTAACATCATTAGACTTTGGTATTTGGTTGATTTTAGGTTGGACGTTGGACATTGACGTTGGGCTGATGTCAACCCAATTTTCATTTCCAAACAAAATCCAACGTCCCCACAATGTTGGGGTACAACTTCAATCTGACATCATGTTGACGTCTTGTGCCTGTTTAAGGCCATTTCGCTCTTCATACAGTAAACGTCCATCCTTTTTTCATCATTGACATGCATCTAAACAGTCTCTGGGTCATTGCATGTAAAGATTTTGGACATCTTCTTTTGGACATGTTTAACGCGTCCATGTCTTGAGGTAGTTCAGTATGATGTGATTTACCTTCTGTGTGCGATTTGATTGGACAGGAATCACAGGACTGATTTTTCTAATCCCCATAGACAAGAAAAAGATAAAGTAGTGACTGCAGGTTAAAGGAAAATAGTGGAGTAAAAGTACAGACGTTGCACTAAAAATGTACTCAAGGGAAAGTAAAAGCCCACATAACTACTTTACAATTCCTCAGAAAAACTACTCGATTACAGTAGTTTGAGTATTTGTAATTAGTTACTTTACACCACTGGACAGTTTAGCTTACCCAATTCACCTATACCACATGTCTTTTGGACTTGTGGGGGAAACTGGAGCACTTCGAGGAAACCCACGCAAACACGGGGGGAACATGCAAACTCCACACAGAAATGTCAACTGACCCAGCTGAGGCTCAAACCAATGACCTCTTATTGTGAGGCGATTGTGCTACCCACTGCGCCACCGCCCAAAATAATGACATTCAATACAAATTTTAATGTAACTGAAAAAACAAAATACCAGATTACTTCAATAATTAGCACTCTTTTTTAAAAGAATGCAAAAGTGCACTTCTTTACCACATGCAAACAAAACAAAAAAAAACTGCTTAAAAGGCAGTTCCTAAACACTGTGACCTTGTACCACTTAAAACAGCTTCAGTTTATTTAACGAATCTAAAGCGTGTTACATAGTCAGACTCATTCACACACTGTAGTTCACCTGTGCATTCAGGCCCCTTCAGCTTCATTGAGTGTTGCTGCTCAGTCTCACTCATTTGTATCTCCAGCTCAGGGCGGAGAGAACAGCCTCACATCCTTATTTGGTGCTCGAGGAGGTCACATGACCATAAAATGGTGGATGCACTCGGCAGTGGATGAGCTGAGCATCCCTGACGCTGAGAGAAACAGCCACACATCTATGATCTAAAACCCAGGGCAGGGAACAGAACGGTGCCTCAACCGTGGTGGTGAGTGCATTGTGGGTATTATATCAGGCTTGCTGTTATTTGAAAACTGGGAGTGAAGGAGAAAGGGATGGGCATTTGTTTGTGATACATCTGTGTGTGATAGCGGAAGAGGTTTAACATCAGCATCCTCTATGATGCAAGATAGAGGCAGCTGCTTCTGTTTGCATATGGATCATAAATGATTGTTTGTCATGTTGAATGCAAGCACATGTTTTATCATAATGAAGCTTCAGCCTATGTGTACAGTTGACCTGTTTTGGGCATCATTCAAATTCACTGCTCTACATGCATGGCTCAATAATTTGCCTATGTGTGTGTGTGAGACACTGAGTGCGTGTTTGTAGATGTGAATGTGTGTGGACACTCAGGCGGAAGAGTGATTCACAAAGAAGAGGGAGAGAGAAGAAGGGGTTCATGATGATGATGATGATGACATAATGCCCGCCTACTTTTCCTGTTTCCTGCTGTGGAGGATGGATGGATGGATTAATCCAACATCTTGATGGAGGGAGAAAGCAACAGACCTTTCCACTTTCACCCTCACCCACTCTCTTTCTCTCTCTCAACACTCTGTGTGAGAACTGGAAACCATCTGGCAGCTTATTGTAGACACTCCCGCGAGACAGGCTTCCCTTCTCACGTGGCTGTGTGTGTGTGTTTTATGCATACATTTACACATGAATGCACACTGCTTTTTAATTTCAAAGAAAGATAGTGAAAGAATAGCATGGATAATTATTTTTAGAGCAGATTTCTGTTGACAGTTTGGTTGTTCTTATTGCAGCAGCAGCCAATGCAAGACTGCCATTGCAACATACTGAAGGAAAAGCTGCAAAAGTTCCGGATTCACAGTTTTAAGTGCATCTTCTGTGCTTGAGACTCATTTAAACAGCTCTCTGTGTCTGTGAGTTCTTACTTTTTACTTTTTAACTAGAAATGCTTACATTATTATTATTGTGTGTTGATTGTATTTTAAAAAAATGTAGGCCCACACAGAATTTGTGCGCGCAGAAATTTGCAGATTTCCGCAGATTTTTAGCCTATTATTGAGTCCATTTATTTACTTGTGTAAATGTGTGTAAATTTATATTAATTCAGTTTTTAAATTAATGTCAGTTGTATTATTGGCTCACATGAAAATGTTCATATGATTTATATAGAATACAGTTTGTAAAGTAATATTTACTTAGTTAAATATTAATTAATACTTAATTAATACTTAGTAGATAATTATATGAGAGACTTGCTTTGTTTATTGAATAAGTGGTTCTAATTCGATTTGCATTGTAAATATTAAATAAAAGCTAAAAAGGTGTTATTTTTTGTTTCATGTATTAAGTTTTTAGTTATGCTACCCCCAAAATCAGTCCGCATAGATCCACAGATTTTTTTCGCTGATTCTGTCTGGCCCTAGTAAGGAATAATGCATTACTTAAAAAATATTAATAAGTAGAATTAATACTATTTGAGTAACTTGCGTTACATTCTAGTTTAATTAATTAGCTTCTAAAAAATAAATTGCTGAATTACTATAAGTTTTGATGAAACCCAAAAGAGAGAATAAGAGAATGGGCTCCACGTGGGAAAAAAAAAGAAACCAAGATGGCAGAGCCTTACATTTCTGTGATAGAAGTATTCTCATTATTCTGAACACATGGAAGAAAATGAAAAGGTGATTGTCTCAATGTCTTTTATTACCAATAAAAAAGTACAAAAGTTGCAACATTTGTGGATCAAAAGCTTTCATCAAAGATGTCTTAATACTATTGAACAACACCCAGGCTTGTCTTAGGACAATTCTGAAAAACTGCTTTTTTTTTCGGATGTCGTTCATATGTTGACTACTATGTATTAATCAGTTATCATTCATTTATTCTTCTTGTGACTGTTTATCTTTTATATTTGTAAACATTATTTGTAATAAATGTATATTTTATTATGGTTGTTATTAACAAATTTAATATAATTATTATCTGATTATTATTATTATTATTATTATTATTGTTGTTAATAATAGCTTATTATTATAATTGCTATTATTATTATTATTATTATTATTATTATTATTAATAGTAGTAGTAGTAGTATTAGTAGTAGAAATAATATTTTTTAATAAAAACTATTGTGGATAGTTGCATGCATCTCTGACAGCAAAATGTCAATCCATTGGCAAGTGATATAAATATCATGTTTCTAATAGTTTTCCTTCTGGCAATGTGGGGATGGACCAGGCTTATGAAAGCAAGATGAGTTTTGAGGGGGCAGAGAGTAGACCAGGTGAGTATTTGAACAATGACACAGAATCTTCTGAAGATTTTATAAAAAATTTTTTTATATCTTTTTATTGTTTTAAAGATTTTTTATTAATTTACATTTACATCATTTTAATTTTCGGTTCATTTCCAACTAGCTCCACCCACCTCACTGCCCCTAGAGGGCCAAGGGGGTGTGTCCTCTCAGAGGAAAAAACTGTCCGCTCCCCGTATTAGTCTTTCATTGGACCAAAGTGAGGATGACCTGTTTGACACACCAGATGACCTTGACATCAATGTGGATGATCTGGACACACCTGATGAAGCAGATTATACAGACCATGAAATAGACTGGGAAGGTAGGCCATTAACACTTGTGACCATTTTACATTATTTAAAGCAGATTAATAAGTCTCAGTGTTATTAGAACCTCAAGCATCCCAGCGAGATTCTGTAAAAGAAACAGTTGAGCCCATTCCCACATACAGTGCTGAGGAGGAACGGCAGGATTCCAAACTCTGGAGAACGGTCATCATTGGAGAGCAAGAGCACCGCATCAACATGAAGAGCATTGAACCCTACCAAAAAGTGATATCCCATGGAGGTATGCAATCAGAACTTTATTGCTATTAAAAAGAAAAACTCTGGGTCAAGTATAACAAGAGCATGATTAGCATACACAATTGTGTGCAAAAACAGAAATTGTGTCGAACCTTTATGAGTGAACCTTTATTTTTTTTATTTATGTTGAACACAAAAGAAGATATTTTGAAGAAAACAGAATACCTGTAACCATATTTATAAATATCTTTGTGTTCAACAGAAGAAAGAAATTCAGTCTGGTTTTAAACAAGTAAAGGTTGAATAAATGATCACATAATTTTTTTACTTTGGGTGATCTAACCCTTTTAACAGCCCCTATTATGCAATTATATTTTGGGGGTCTCCAACAACAGGCTGATATGCACACATGGTCAAAAAAACTTTCATTGTTTTATATTATGCATATATTTTTGCCTGATTATCAAATGACTGCCATATGATGTGATCAGCGATTCACTTTTTCCAAAAATCACTTTTTATTCACTTTTTTTGTGGGTTGACTGTGTTCAGCAAAAGACAGAAAGAAATGCACAAGTAGCCAGCCATGGAGAGTATACAAATGCTGGTCATATAATTTGTATATCTTCAAAAGTTGATTTATTTCACTAATTCCATTCAAGAAGTGAAACTTACATAATGTGCACATTCATTTCACACAGACTGATATATTTCAACTGTTTATTTCTTTTAACTTTGATGATTTTGATGACAACTAATGAAAACCCCAAATTCAGTGTCCCAGAAAATTTGAATATTGTGAAAAGGTTCAGAATTGAAGACACCTGGTGCCACACTTTAATCAGCTAATTAACTCAAAACACCTGCAAAGGCTTATAAATGGTCTCTGAAGCTACGGTCACACCGGGCTTTGTGTGTGCGAAGTTCTGTAGTGCTGCGCTGCGAAAAGGGGCGGGATTAAACAAGCTTATTAGACATTAAAAAAGCAAGCGATTGCTCCATGTTTTAAATTTCTGTCCAGAGAGGTCCTGTTTTGATCCTCGATTGGTCTCATGCAGCCAAGTGATGCGATTTCGCAGGTTAGAGTTCACCAAGCTTGAACTTTGCACCGCAGCAACATGCGAAGCTTGACGCATGACCCCGGGTTTCCGGTCTGACGCATTCGCGTGCGTATGAATGGAAGTCTATGGGAAGAAAAGTCAAGTGTGACCGCACCTTTATACTGCGTCCGAAACCGCCTACTACTCAGTAGGTACAGCATTTGAATTGCATTTGCATTTGAAACGTACTACTCGGCTGTTAGAAAAGTACGTTCTATACAGTAAGAATGTGAAAAGTATGAATGGAATTCGGACGTACTACATCCACCATTTTGTCATGGTCACGTGACCTACCTGTGTCAGTTGCGTTGCTTGAAGCTACGGTCACACTGGGCTTTGTGTGTGCGAAATTCTGTTGTACGGCGCTGCGAAAAGGGGCGGGATTAAACATGATGATTAGACATTTAAAAAAGCCAGCCATCAGTCCATGTTTTAAATTTCTGTCCAGAGAGGTGCTGTTTTGATCCTCGATTGGTCTCACGCAGTCAAGTGGCGAGATTTCGCAGGTCAGAGTTCACCAAGCTTGAACTTTACACTGCTGCAACCTGCGAAACTTAACGCATGACCCCGCGTTTCCGGTCTGACGTATTCGTGTGCGTATGAATGGAAGTCTATGGGAATAAAAAGCCAAGTGTGACCGCAGCTTTACTCCCATTCATAAATTCGCTCGTGGGGCATCATGGGATAGCGCAGCATGCATAGGATGCGCACTTCAGAATCTCGCCGGAAGTAGTAAGTCATCCGGGTACTTCTCGCATACTGATTTTCGAATTCTATGAATTCGGACATACTACTCGGCTCGCATACTGATTTTAGCGTACTGTATAGTATGGAAGTGTGCAGTTTTGGACGCAGCCATTGTCTAATATTTTAGGCTACACAATCATGGGGATGATGACTGATTTGATATTTGTCAAAAAAACGACCACCGACACCTTGCACAAGGAAGGCAAGACATAAAATGTCATTGCAAAAGAGGCTGGTTTTTCACAGAGCTCTATGTCCCAGAACATTAATAGAGAGGTGAAGGGAAGGAAAAGCTGTGGTAGAAAAAAGTTTACAAGCAATAGGGATAACTGCACCCTGGAGAGAATTGTAAAACAAAACCCATTCAAAATTGTGGGGGAGATTCACAATGAGTCACCTGGAGTCAGTGCTTCAAGACTGTTGCAAGACATTGGTTTCAGCTGTCGCATTCCTTGTGTCAAGCCACAGTTGAACAACTGACATTGTCTCATGTCAGATGTGTTTCAACTGGGAAAAGACTGGACTGTTGCTGAGTGCTCCAAAGTTATATTCTCTGATGAAAGTAAATTTTGTATTTCCTTCGGAAATTAGGATCCTAGAGTCTGGAGGAAGAGAGGAGAGGCACACAATCCATGTTGCTTGAGGTCCACTGTAAAGTTTCCTAAGACAGTGATGGTTTAGAGTACCATGTCATCTGTTTGTGTTTCTCCACTGTGTTTTCTGAGGCCCAAGATCAATGCAGCTCAATAACAGGACATGCTAGAGCACTCTAGGTCACGTCGCATTTCTGCAGTAATTCAGGCAAAAGGAGCCCAAACTAAGTATTGCGTGCTGTGCATGCTCATACTTTTCATGTTCATACAATTCAGTTGGCCAAGATTTCTAAAAATCCTTTCTTTGTACTGGTATTATTTTATGTTCTAATTTTCTGAGACACTGAATTTAGGGTTTTCATTAGTTGTCATCAAAATGATCAACATTAAAAAATAAATAAACAGTTGAAATATATCAGTCTGTGTGGAATGCATGTATACATTATACAAGTTTCACTTTTTAAATGGAATCAGTACAATAAACCAACTTTTCGAAGATATACTAATTATTTGACCAGCACCTTTTTGTGTGAGCCCAATCAAAGACTATAGAATACACAAGATGTGTCGTATAGTTTTGAATGGGGAAAAGTGTAACCATCAACATGGTGAATGAAGCCCCACCTTCTAGTACAAGAGTCAATCAGCAATTGCTATAGAATGACAAATATCCGGGGGAGGGGCTCGGACCAGCCTTGAGTTTCTGCAGATTTTGTGTGATTTGAACATTCAGAAATGAAACTAATGGCACAGTTGTTTAATTATATTGATGATTCCTAATATGAAATTTAACCTTAATGTTTCCCCATTCAGAAAGAATGCACGAGCATAGCCTACTGCCCGAGAGGCTTTTCAAAGATGGCCACCAAGTGAATTGTCTTGAACTGCCTTGTGTAGATTATTGAATTAATCATCAGAAAAATGACAGGAACAAATCAGTGATCAGTGTGATCACTCAAATTCAGTCATGTCATTCAGGCGCAATACCCCCCCCCAACCTCACTCAGCTAGTATAGGGAAGGGCGGGCTCCTGGTTTTTCCCGGTCCAGCGCCTCCTATATGGACATCAACACGAAACATCAACACGAAACAGCTAAAGATTTGAAACCGAGTTGACTTTTGACTCTTGAGAATCAATAGTTTTAAACATGGTGCACTTTCAGATTTAAACTTCAGCTCAATTTTTTTCATTCACTTAGAGCTATTACACACTGCATGGAAGGTAATAGTTTAATTTCTAATGAATTTATTGTATTTACACATTTCTTATAATGATGTAGGCTATGATTATGTGCTTTAGTTTTTTAGTCAATACATCAAAATATGACGAAGAACATTTAATCTGACAAAAAGTTTGTTAAATTTAAAAGATTATTCCATCATGGATGTCAGTTAATTTAATTAATATTACATTATCTGCAACAACAGCTTTTAAAAAACATATTTAAGGCTAAATGTACACATTTAATAGAATTAAGCTCAGACTTTTTTTGTACAGGGCTAACTTGTAATATGACTTTTAATGTGTTGAGAAATGGGTTCACATGATGAAACCATAGTGACTGTTTGCAGGGATCCTTCACAACTGTGGTTTTCTTCACTTATAGGCTACTATAGCAATGGTGCAAATGCCATCATTGTGTTTGCTGCGTGCTTCCTTCCTGACAGCGATAGAGAGGACTATCACGAGATCATGGAAAACCTCTTTCTGTGAGTTCATTCAGTTGTCCTTATGTCAAATTATCTTTTAAATGTGACCTGAAATGTAATAATATCAGACAGACAAAGCATAAATCATTAAGTAAATAATATTACACTTACATATTACACTCAGGTATGTTATCAGTACACTGGAGCTCATGGTAGCAGAAGATTATATGATTGTTTACTTAAATGGAGCCACTCCACACCGGAGGATGCCTGGCCTCAATTGGCTCAAGAGATGCTACCAGATGATTGACAGGAGGTATACTGTCTATACATAAATTTTTAATATTCTCAATAACATATTACTAATATCTTTTGTTTACAATTTTCAGGTTGAGAAAGAACTTAAAATCTTTCATCATTGTTCATCCGTCATGGTTCATTAGGACAATTCTAGCCATCACAAAACCTTTTATCAGGTATGTGGACAGAATTTTATGTTTTAATACAGTGTCAACTAATGGTTAAGATTCAGAAAAGGTTGATCTTATGACATTTGTGTATAGAATAAAATAAATAAAAAGTATATACCGCAGACAAATTCTGACTTAAATATACAGTACCAGCAAGTTTTGTTTTTACTGGAAATGACACATGCCTTTTCTAAAAGCTAATAAGATGATGTTCAAGAGGCATCATTGTGGAGACAAACATTTGTCATCTTTTATGTATATCTGAACTAAAATTGGCTTGTGCAAAATTATTTATACCATTCTCAATAATTAATAGAAAATCTTTTATTGGCAATCACAGCAATCACATGCTTCCTTTAATTTCTGACCAACTTTTTGCATGTCTCCACTAGTATTTTTGCCTATTCATCTTTAACGATAAGCTCCATTCCTTTAGTTTGGAGGGTCTCTTTGCGTTCACCCTGATCTTAACCTCCTTTCACAGATTTTCAATTGGATTTAAATCAGGACTCTTGGCTGGGCCACTGCAAAACATTAATGTTTTTGTCTGCTAACCAGTTCTTTACTGCTTTTGCTGTTTGTTTTGGGTCGTTGTCATGCTGAAATGTCCACTGGTGTCCAAGGCCAACACAATCTCACGGCAATTCGTAACTTTTTGATTTAGTGGCTAATTTGTATGAATTCGTATGATCTAATTCGTACGATTTAGTACGATTTGCTCATCCCCCAATGACGGTTGGGTTTAGGGGTGGGGTTAGGTGCCACGCCTTCTTTTTAAAATTGTACAATTTCGTACGACTGAACTCGTACGAATTCGTACGAATTAGCCACTAACCTGACAAAACGTAAAATACTTACGTTTTCTCGTGAGATCAGGCTGCCAAGGCCATGTTTCTCTGCAGACTGCCTGATATTGGTGTTTTAAATTTCTATGTATTGCTCCTTTTTCATAATGTCATTTCCTGTGATTAGGTTAGCTAAATGTTTTCTTGTCCATTATAAGCAATGTTAAGCAGCACAACTATTTTCAGCATCGATAATATCTCTCGAGCACCAAATATTAGAATCACAATCAAATAATTGTACATCGAAGACTGGAAAAAACGGCTCCTGAAAATTCAACTTTGCCATCACAATTATATTTGAAATATATTCAGAAAGAAACGGATATTTTATATAATAATAATTGTATTGTTTTGACTTTGTACTTGATATAATAAATGCAGCTATGCACTGTAAAAATATCCCCAGTCTATAAAATAGCACAAAATCCTCTGATTTTACTATCAGGTATTTGTATTCATTTACAACAATAATACAAACAATGTATAACTTAAAACTTTTAAGAATGTCCGTAAATGTCACTAAAATTTGTTGGAGGAAAGATCAAGGTGCCATAATGCAATTCAAAAACTATTAATGTAATAAATACATAGGGGAAAATATGAATCACAAAATATGCTAAATCGAGATATTTCAAACAGTGATTTAAAATAACGAAATACATTGTGTACAAAAAATACAGTTGTATAAAAATTATAATTAAATAATAAATAAATAAATAAATGTAATGCATTTGATGTTTTTCAGCTCAAAATTCAGCAGTAAGATAAAATATGTGAACAGCTTAGCTGAACTGGAGGAACTCATCCCAATGGAGTACGTCCACATACCTGAATGCATCGTCAGGTGAGCAAGATTTATTGAGCGACATGTTATACTGTCTTTAATTGCGATCTATTTTTGACATACACGGTATGAGAGTAACCACAATAATGGCTCTGATCAACTGCACACATACATTGTGAGAGTGAGACAAAAAGGTGTTGAATGTGTTTATGAGAATCTGCACGGGAGTTGTGACTATAATTTAAAACCTGTGAAGACATGTTTCTATGGAAACAGATATATTTTAAATTCTGGGGTAAGGAGCAATGGATAGTGATTCTATCCATACAACCAATATGTCTTGGGACAACATCATGGAATTAAGTTAACTTATTAGTTTTTACAAATTTAAGTGCATTGAACATAAAACAATGAAGTTGTCCCACAAAAAAACTCAAGAATTGTGTTGTTTCAGCTCATTTTAAATAATAAGTTTGAAGAAACAGCACACGTTTTATCAAGATTTCACAAGTTTTTACATTTTTTGTTCTACACCTTTAGTCCAATAATGTATTTTATTAAATGTAATGATTATTGAATTTATTGTCAGATTTTTATATATAAAATCTGTGTAAATAGTTATTTTGTGTTGTTTTAACTATTCTACATTTCTTATTACATTTAAAAAGGACCAATTATGCCCCTTTTCACAAGATAAGATGTACTGATAAATAAGTCTATGATGTCCCTTGGATGTGCATATGAAGTTTCAACTCAAAATATCCTACATAAGGGACCTTTTAGGCTTCGATTCAATTTGTGCCATTGTGGTGTCTGTTACTTTAAATTCATATAAAATTGTGCTCTTTTCAAAAGAGGATGGCGCTACAAATTCTTATGTGTCAGTATACTTACAGATTTAAAAACAAGACTAATGTCCTCAGAGGGCTACAAAGGGAGAATGTCAATCAAAGTGTTTTTGCTAACTGTTTTTGTGAAGTGTGATTAATAAAACATAAAATTAATTAAAATAAATTACCATTAGAAGCAAATTACATCCACAGACTGTTGCCACACAACTGTGTTTAAACCCTTAAAGTTTTTTTTTTTTTTTTTTTTGTGTAACTGGTTGCCTTAAATAGTAATAAGTATATAACTGAGCTGTACAGTTGAAGCTGAAGTTGAAATGTTTAGTCTTTTTCAAATGTTTCCCAAGTGATGTTTAACAGAGCAAGGATATTTTCACAGTATTTCCTATAATTTTTTCTTCTTAGCAGTCTTATTTCTTTTATTTTGGGTAAAATAAAAGTGGTTTAAATTTTTTTTAATTAAATAAATTTAAGATCAGTTATCAGCCCTATTAAGAACCACTGTTGTCCAATGACTTGCCTAATTAACCTGGTTAAGACTTTTGCACTTTAAGCTGAATACTAATCTACTTGTACTTGTATATTATGTACATTCATCATGGCAAAGTCAAAATAAAATAGTTATTAAAAACGAGTTTGACGCAAATGTGTTGGCATTTTTCTTCTCTATGTTAAACAACACTTTGGAAATATTAAAAAATAATAAAAATTTCATGTGGGATAAAATTTTTGACATCAACCATAACTAATAATTAGTCTCTGCCTCTCTAGATTGGATGAGGAGTTGCGGGAAGCTGCGGAAAGCTCTAGGTGAGTATTCCAGATGTTCAAAACTTTTCCCTCTGTATTTATCTAATACTGCCATAGTTATGAACATGTCTACCTTTTTCATTTCTAACTGAAGAATCAACAGCTTTCTCCAAGGAAGTGAGATTCCACAAGAACCTATGTAAGATTTCTGAATCATTCTTAATCAAGTAAACATGAAAATCTCAACAAATATTATTTCTGGTTATATAATGCAAAAAAAAAAAAAAAAAAAAAAAAAAGAATAAAAAATCTGCTGGGCTAAAAAAGTTATTGGCTTACATAAATAGCCAAATTGCTACTAAGATAATATTTATTGCAAGGTTGTTTATCAAAAGCAATATATATTTTATTATCACATTTAATTATTGCATGAAAGACTCTCTTAATGAATGAATTAGTTTAGTCTTCCATGTTATTTTTTAGTTTTACTGAAATATTGTCATATTACATTAAAATGTGTTATGAATGCTGTTTCATTTAAAGTATTATTATTATTATTATTATTATTAGTAGTAGTAGTAGTAGTAGTTAGCAGCACAGCAATAGTAGTAGCAGCATTTTAATGCTAAATAATAATATAAATAAAAATATATATATTATTTTCATTTCACATTTTAATATCTGTTGCAGAGCTCAGCCCAATGCAAGCAGTTCATAGGAACCATTGGATGTGGGTACAAGAACAAAACTGTATGTCTGTAAAGGATGTTTTGAGTATTTCAAATTGTAATGATTGCACACTGGTGTGGATGCAATAATTGCAGAAAATAAGAGAAATGTTATTTTTGTGCTTTGGTGTCTCACAGTGCTGGGATGAATCGAGCAGAATCACATGTTCTTTAAACAAATCACCTCTAATACAATAATTCACATATTTGAATTTGCACCACAGAACAGTAGCTTAAACCAGCTCAGTGCTTGAAATATTCTTTGTCTCTTATTGTCTTGCGAAGGTTTCTCTTGTTACTTGAATTTATGCATGAGAGGCATTTTAGCAATAATATCATGTTGTACTTTTCCCCTTAAGGCTCATGAATTTTCAGTCAGGTACTTTTCTAATTGGAGCATGTATAAAGGGCAAACCAGACAAATAATACTGTCACTTCAGCTGTTCAGTATGAATATTAATGCATGCAAAGTAATTCTAAACACAAAGACAATGCATAGCACCATGTTAGCATGATTGCTAACTCTTTAACCTCTCATGCTACCGATAGCACACTCTAAGTTATTTATAACCTTTGTCAGAAACAAACTAAGTCAGGTTTACTTCACATAGGTTCAAAAGAAGCAAGGACAAATCATTTGTAGCTCTTAAATGTGAAGTGTGTTGGTAAATGCTTTCACTTTTACTATAAGCCCTTCGTAGACTGACTTCTTGAAAAATTCAGTGTGTGGCTTTTTAAAAAATGGTTTCAAATTTGTTTAATGTACACATATTGGTGGATGTTGCCACAAAAGGTGGCTTAAAAGTGACATTGGATGTTTATTTTACATAAGTTGATATGATTCTTTGAGGTCTTAATGAAAAGTCTATAATTATCTTTGGTTAAAGTTCTCAGTGTAAATAAACATGATTTACTCACCATTAAATAAGTTTTTCAGTTTTAGTACACAGTGAGCCATTTTGCTTTATATCTCTTTAAATGCCCATGAGCTGCTGCTTCCCATCCCTTTCTGAGGATGCAGGGTCACAGTTGTGTTTAGCCAACCAATCCATTCTGGAGAAGCTAAACTAAACAGACACAGCACTCGACCAAAACTCGAGCTTCTGCTGACTTTTGTCTGTATTACTGACATAAAAAAGTATTAAAACATATTTTCATAATATTATGACAAAATGTGATATAAAATATAAAATGTATTCAAACAAACATCTGTAGCCTACATAATAAAACTGACACTTCTGTATTTAACAAATGCTCAGCTGCCGTTTCTGAGCTGGTTAGTGTGTAAATCAACAACACCACACTGACAAACACAGCTGTGGACATGAAGGATGATGATCTGATTCTAAACACAAGTGAACTGAAACTGGCATAACCCAACATAACAAACACAAATGATATGCAGTGCTCAGCATATATAAGTACTAAAGTACTAAAGTAAGTACTAAAGCCAAATCTGTAGCTTATCTAACAAAATAACTTACGATAACAGTCCAAAAGCTAGTACACCCAAATGTATATGTTATTGGCAAATATTAAATACCAATTTCAAAATGAGGAAAAAATTGAAACATTTAGGTGAAATTATGTAGGTTGTATTTTTTAGCAATATTTTGTTTGAATTTAATTGTATTGTCTTTCAATTTCTAAATAATTTTGGTGACTAAAATATTATTTAAATAAATATATCTATTTAATAAATCTGTTTTATTATAATGCCCTGAAATACATTGCCTGTAATCACTGAGAAATGGATATGAATATTCATTTTCAAAATGGGGTGTACTCAGTTATGCTGAGCACTGTACAGTATATAAAAATCACATATGTTTTAGACAAATTGTAGGTACAACTACATACCTAAAATGCAAGCGTCCTATTGACCGAGGTCATAAAGCAGTCTGGCAAAAAAATCTTTTGCACAAACAAGCAAGTTTTTGCCCACATTTTATAGAACCTTACCTTCATATTTAAAGCTAATTCATCTCGCTGTTGCCTCTCCTGAAGCTGAGATTATGTGTAAGAACTCATGTGAGACTGTACAGTACATCTGAACACAGTGCAGACTGCATGTCAGGATCACTTTATTGTTCAAAGAAGAAAAAAAGCAAGGCATCATCATAAAAATTTTTGTTATCAGTTTACAAAAAGAAGAAGACAGTGTCCATAGCTTGTTTGGAAGCAGGCACAGAAGTAGCTGGTTACGTAGAAACCAGCACAGAATTCAAAGGTCAATTATTTCACCTAAAAACACTCAGAGAGGTAATAACATACAAGCTGTGTGTTTTCTTTTCAATTTGTCTGAGCTGGCAGACACAGCTGAATCCTAACACAGAAAATCTACAAAAGAAAAGTGTAATCTGATGTCACATTTAAAGGCGTTTGTGAAGCACTGCTTGCTAAAATAAATGACCATAGAGCGGATGACCACTTTTCAATGACCTACGTTTTTACAGAGTCACTTCTGTTAAAAAGTCTTTGTTAAAGAGTAGTAAGCCTAGAACCAAACCAACAAGCTATAAGACAAATCAAAACATTACAAACTTAGATTTAAAGCAAAGTATTAACTGAGCTACTAAACAATCACCTAGCAACTGCAAAGAAGCATACTGTGGTGGGTAGAAAGCACTACTCAAATTTACTGTTAAATCAGTTTATTTATTTATATTTTCAATTCTGGTTCCATTAGGTGCAGCAGATTGACACACTTCACCTTTAAGAATCATAAACTGTTGTGATGAATTAGTTGTTAATTGTGCTCAGAGCACTAAACTCAGTCCTAGATGTTTCAGAACTTTGATGTCTTTGAGTGTTTGCTATGTAAAAATAGTTGCCACTTTCAAAACTCAATCAAATCCTAAGAGCATGCCATTTCAGATGTTTTCAGTCATTGTGACTCTGTCTACTTTTGAACACCTCTTCTGTCAGTGTGAGAGTGTGTATAGGTTCGTATGTGGGTGTGTGATTGTTTGTATGTGTTTATATGCTGTTAGGTCTCCTGTGTTCTTCCTGCTAACAGGTTTTGAAACTAAAAGAAAGAGACTTTAAAAGATTGCTGTAAAGCACAATATTCAAGCTAAGTGTGCAAGAGTGTGTGTGTGTGCTATTAAAGTATATGTGTGAGACATAATGTGTGTGATTGTATCACTGCACGTGTCCTGATTGTTAATGTCTGATCCTTTTATTTAGACTGAAATGATAATGAATAAAATAAACAGATGAACTTTAATTCAGAGGCCTTCTCCAGCAGAGCATATTGAGATTGAGATGTATGTTATATTGCAGAGTAAATCAATAAATTTAAATCTTATCTGAATTTGTGTGCTTATATTTGATTATTTGATTTGATTCAAAATTGTTGCTTTGGATAAAAGTGAAAATGCGTCAAGTATTCTTCATTTTTTTAACCTAGGATTTAAGGTGATTTTGGGGCCCTTGGGATATTTTTGATATGTTCTGACATTTGTTCTTATTTCTTCTACTTAGAACATTCTCTTGACTAATGTAATTTTGTTTTATTCAGCACACACTCTGTAAAAATAATATGCAACACAGAAAAAATAAATAAGATTATGCATGCTTGATGCTAAAAATGTCACACAAACAAAGCCAAAACACTCATAGTAAATAGCTCTGAATAAGACCTTTGAGAAAGCAAAGTGTACTAAACCATATGAAAATCAGTCCAGTAAACCATATTAAAGCAGTCCAGTATGCATGAACCATGAATATTTAATATTAGAACGTCTACGTTAAGCTGCTGTGATACAATCTACATTGTAAAAGCGCTATATAAATAAACATGAATTTAATTGAACAATAGATTCTAACCAGGGGAGACAAAATAACCACCTCAATTAATGCTTAAAAAGCCTCTATTATACATTAAAAAGGGTCATAATATGGTTTTAAGAGTCTCGAACAGCAGGCTGTTATGCATGCAAGGTCAAAAAACACTTTCATTGTCTAATATGCATTTATTTTTACCTAAATATCACAGCGACTCCCATTTGATTCGATCAGCGATTTATTTAATCCCAAACCCCTCCTTAGCGCGAAGCTAATGTGCACTGATTGGACCGATGAAAGTCTGTTGCAATTGGTCGACAGCATTCAGCGTGAGACAGAGTGAAATGCCCACCACGACTTATCAACAATATTGAAGTAGTCAGAGTGCAGAGTGTGAGCATACCTGCCAACATTCCCGAGAGTCTCCCGAATTTCAGTCCCATTTCCTGCCACTTTCCTGTTTTGTTATTTATTATTTAAAGAAAATTAGGGCTATAATGCTGAGGTATTTCTGCAAAAATAAACCTTAACCACTGACTCTTCACAGTTTCGTCTTTGGGTAGAGAAATAACACTAACTTTCCCTCACACTTCCTATAATATCCAGCTGAGCACAGCGTCTTCATGACTTCATTCAACTGGGATCTGCTACAGTGTTTGTCTTCCTCTTTTTCTTTGCTACTGTTTGTGGGCAGGGCCGCAGGCTTCAAGTTTCCCATTTAATTTTTAAATTTTGCGCACGCAACAATTGGGCGGAGCTTAAGTTTTGTATCGACGTCATGCCAAAACGGCTAAAGACTCCCTATGAAGACGATTCATTTTAAGCACAATGAGTCAACTCTTTTATAGATGAATCAATAGTTTTAAACACTGTCCACTTTCAGATTTCAGATATTTCACTTAACTTAGAGCTGTGTTACACACTACATGGAAGGTCATTTACAAAAATCCATAATAGGGGCTCTTTAATGTTTCCCCATCAAGGGGGAATGCTCTAAGACAGAGAAAGAAAGAAAGAAAGAAAGAAAGTGAGAAGATGCAAAGATTAACTAATTTTATTGTTAATGCAGCTATAGTGTAAATGCAAACAAAATTGTACAGTAAATGTAAATAACAGTGTACTGTTGTGTACTGATTTAAACTGAACTGAACAAAATTGAGACTGTAACTGAAGCTTATAGTATGCCTGTTGAAGCCAGGTGTAGTGATCAGCGGTAAAGTCAGGAACTTGAGGAAATTAACTTGAAGAAATTAATTTCCAATATGAACTAATGCTGCAGAGTTAACACTTAACTCTGGAACTTTTGTTAAGCTTATCATTAAAAGTGGCAATGGAGACGGTGACCATCTGTCCTCTGTACTTTTGAAGGACAAAGGTGTTAAGAACTTGCAAAACAGCATCTTGACCTAATCTACATCATCTCTGTCACAGAGACAAACTCCGTGATTCCCTCCTCTGACCAGCAGAGGGCACCCTCACCTCATTATTAACTGTCTCATCATTCCCTCTTTACTACATTTCCCATCTACCCCGTACCTGCAATGATTACTAGTCCAGCTGAAATCACTCCGCCATCTATTTAAGCAGACTGGTTTGTCTCACTCTTTGCAAAGTCTTGTTTGCATCTCGTTGACATTTCTGAGCGTTTATATCCACCCGCCATGGAGACGCCATCTCAAGTGAGTCTGAAGCCGTTTATGGTACTTACACGACGACATGTTCCCCACAGTTCTCACTGTATGTCCGTCCCTGTTGCCACTGATGAATCCAAACCCATGCAAGTAAACTCCTATAATCTCTCTTCTGAAGAAAGAAACCTTTGCTTAACACAACGACTTTGTCTATACTGTGGTCAACCAGGCCATCTTCGAGTTTCTTGTCCTTCATGACCAAACCGTGCTTCCCAAGATTGGGTGAGTTTTCCTGTGCATTCATTTAATCCTGATATGTATGTCAACATACCCATTACCATTGAGATAAATGGACACAAGATAACAACCAAAGCATTTTTAGATTCAGGAGCAGCAGGAAACTTCATGTGTAAAGAATTTGCATACCGACATAATATACCTTTAACTCGCTGTTCCTCTCCTTTGACAGTGGAGGCGATAGATGGACGCCCACTAGGATCTGGACAAATATCACATCTCACACAAGAACTCAAAATGCAAACCGGTATGCTACACACAGAAACAATCCAATTTTACATCCTAGTAACACTTCACAGTCTCATAATCCTTGGACTGCCCTGGCTGCGAAGGCATAATCCAGACATTTCCTGGAGAATGGGACAAATTGTTAAATGGAATGATACCTGTTTTTCTGAATGTATCACTCCCATCTCACCTCTGAATGTTCGATCTGTCACTGTCTCTGATGAAGCTAATTCTAAATTTAACCCCCCACCTGAATATACTGACTTGTCTCTGGCCTTTAGCAAAATTGAAGCCACTAAACTTCCTCCTCACCGGAGCTATGATTGTGCCATTGATCTGTTACAAGGGACAACGCCCCCTAGAGGACGGATCTTTCCCCTATCCAAACCTGAAACAGAGGCCATGAAAAAATACATCAATGAGGAATTAAAAAAAGCTTCATACGGCCTTCAACCGCCTGCCTCTGCAGGGTTTTTCTTTGTGCAGAAAAAAGATGAAGGACTTCATCCCTGCATTGATTACCGAGGTCTCAATGAGATAACTGTCAAGTTCCGGTACCCACTGCCTCTGGTACCCGCTGCTATGGAACAACTTAGAACCATTAAATACTACACCAAACTTGACCTTCGGAGTGCATACAACCTCATCCACATTCTCAAGGGAGATTAATGGAAATCTGGGTTCTCCACAAGCACTGGGCATTATGAATATCTGGTCATGCCTTTCGGCCTGGTAAACAGTCCATCTGTGTTCCAGTCATTCGTTAATGACATTTTCAGAGATCTCCTACATCGCATAGTCATTGTGTATATATAGATGACATTCTAGTATACTCTGATACCTTAACTGTAGCCAAACTATATCCTTGTGCCTTCTATTCCAGGAAGCTAAATCCAGCAGAGAGGAATTATGATGTTGGTGATAGGGAACTGCTAGCCATGAAATCAGCCTTTGAAGAATGGCGTCACTGGTTGGAGGGGTCCACCCATCCATTCACTGTTTTGACAGATCATAAGAACCTAGAATATCTAAGAACTGCCAAGAGACTCAACCCTAGGCAAGCAGGCTGGTCTCTGTTCTTTACCCGCTTCAAGTTTGTGGTAACCTATCGTCCCGGAACAAAAAATACAAAAGCAGATGCCCTGTCACAACAATTTGAATGTGATCAAACTCCACAAGCTCTTGAGAATATTCTGCCTCCCAGTCTCATTATTGCACCCACCCAATGGGACATAATTACCGAAATTGAACAAGCTAACGCCCAGTCAGAGACGCCAGCAGAATGTCATACCAATAAGATTATGTCCCCGAAACTTTAGGGACTCAAGTATTAGTACAAGTACACTCTCTGCCCAGCTCCAGACACCCTGCCATTAGTGCTACAGTCCAGTTACTGCAAAACCGTTTCTGGTGGCCATCGTTGTCTAAGGAAACCACCATGTTTATCCAACACTGCATAACCTGCAATACTCAAAAACCATCACGACAAGCCAGCCGGTTTACTCCAACCTCTCCCCATAGCACAACGTCCCTGGTCACACATTGCCATTGATTTCATTACGGATCTGCCTATGTCCAACAATTGTACCACCATCCTCACAGTCATCGATAGATTTTCTAAAGCTTGCCGTCTCATACCTCTACTCAAACTCCCCACTGCTCTGCAAACTGCAGAACACTTATGCAACTGTTTTCTTCGTTCCTACTGCAGCCAACATTAGATTGACTGGAGTCGCTTCCTAGTGTGGGCTGAATAAATTCCATTAAAAAATCCTCGACTGGTCTAACTCCATTTCAACGCATTCTGGGATTCCAACCCCCACTGCTTCCCAGGTCTGGAGAACCCTCTAATGTCCCAGCAGTAGATGATTGGCTACTCAAAAATGAGGAAACTTGGAACCTAGCTCATACTCATCTACAGCGTGCTATTCGCAGACAGAAAGACCAAGCTGATCGCCATCGTCGTCCCAACCCAGAATACATTCCTGGTCAGTGGGTGTGGTTATCCACTAGAGATTTGTGCCTCCGATTACCCTGCAAGAAACTCAGTTCCAGGTATGTGGGTCCTTTCCAGATTGATAGACAAATTACACCCGTGTCCTTTCGTTTTATCCTGCCTAATCATTATCGCATCTCTCTCACCTTCCATGTTTCTTTGCTCAAGTACGCTGCTGGTCCCACCGAGGAGGGGGAGGGTCCCCTGCCCACTCTGGTGGATGGAATATTTCACTTTATATTTAGATTCAAATAATCATGTATATATTTAATATGCACTGTTTGAAATACTACACTGTATAAAACTTGTAAACCATGTGCTTATTAATTTTTAAATGTGAATACTTGGGTAAAGATCAACATTACATGTTTAGACTTTATATATTCAAAACAATGTCTTGGGTAAACTAGAAGTGGTTTGGAAAGTGAATTATTCATAGAACTTTTAAATATAAAAATAGTTTAACTGTGGACCATGACCATGCAAATGCAAGTCACCCTATGGATGACAACTTCCAGTTACCAACTCAGAGGATCATACAATCAGACTTTTGAATTTTGCTGCATGTTCCAGCAAGGATTTCTTCTTCTCAAAGCTCAAGAGAGCTAAGTCTGCTCGTTCCATGCCTCAAGACCTGTAAGAAGATCCAACTTATATCTTATATCCAGATTCAGTTGAACAGGTAAATGTATTGTTATACATGGGCTAGGGCAAAAAAAAACAAAAAAAAAAAAACATATACTGTATTCCACATACAAAAATACACATATAAATATATCAATCAATTAACCAATAGCGTAAGATGTATTTGCTTGTGCCATTGTATAGTTATGTTCCAAAAATCATATAAACAAATCCCAACTTTTATGGAACTCCTTTAATTTGACCTTTACACTGTAGGTCAAATCTTTCAGCCAGTGATCAATGGATGGACTTTCTATGTTCTTCCAATAGAGTGCTATCAAACGCCTTGCAATAACAAGACACATATCAATATTTTTAGTTATGGTAATGACAAAGTTACAGGAAATAAACCTAAAGCACATATTTCAGGTGTAACTGGAAATGGTTTTAAAATAATTGCGGAGATTCATGTGATTACGTTTTGCCAGAAAATCTTAATCACCTCATATTTGAAACATATATCTGGGATGTTTGAGTTAAACTTGTTTAGTTTTTCAGGTGTGATATAGATGCACATTGCCCAGTTATATTGGATCATTTTAAATCTAATATTAATTGACAGGTTCTGGGCTTTAATCTTCGCCATGGTTCTTTGAGTTCTTTGATGAAGTCCTATATATTTCCTCTAGACTGTATGTGTGTTGTATCTAAACCTGTTGAGCGGTCTAGGCTAGGAGATAGTGTGCAGTTAAAGTCTCCTGCAATTAATAATTTTCCTGGTAGAGAAGATAGTAAAAGAAATAATTTTTAAATAAAAAATTGGACAATCTATGTTAGGTCCATACACATTAGCCAGAATAATGTTTTCATTAAAATTAGAACCATTAATTATTATGTAACGTCTAGCTGAATCCTTTAAGACCTTAAATATTTGGAATGGAATTGACTTGTGTATTAAGATCATTACTCCTCTAGCATTAGGAGAAATTAAAGCTGAATAAATTTGGCCTTTCCAGTGTCTTTGTATTGGTGTTGTGTTATTTGATGGAGTATGGCATTCTTGCAGAATTACTATAGAAGGGTTAAATTGTTTTATTCTGCTCATTACTCAATTTTAGTTAGTTTACCTAGACCTCTCTCGTTCCACAATATTATTTTTAATTCTAAATTGGATCCCGTTACCATGCTAGTACGTAGTTTGATTAGTATTACAAGTTTGTTTCTTAGCCTGTTTGTCACTTGACCTGTAACCAATGAATAGTGAAAAGAACCTAGGATAACAGGCTTTTAGTACTGGCTTCTTGAACTCGCCAGCATTTTACCCTTGTTAACACAAAAACTAAAGATTCAACACTTTGTGTCATTGATCCTATTTTTGGGATAGGCATAATGCAAATATTAGGTGAGTCTACTTTGTCACACTACCACAAACAAACAATCATGCGTACTAGGAGTTGATTAACAGCACATAATGTAAGTTAGATATGGATCAAATTGATTTTCAAAAATAGGCCTAATACTATCCGGCAGGTTTCGAAGTCAAATACCAGAGAGAGAGAGAAAAAAAAACAATTAAATAAGAACATAAACAACATAAATATACTTTTCATTACTCAAATCACAGATACAATCAGTTCCTGATTGTCATCGCCTGAATGTTTTTTCTTATTCTGTATTCAAACTGACTGGTAAAAAAAAACTTAAATAATAAGCACTGACCATATCTGTATAGAGGTTCGTTAGTCATATCTCAAGGTCAATCAGTCCCTTTCAAACTTTTGTTTTCTTCTGTATTCAATTGTTCTGACTGGAATATTAACAACTTCTTCATCCTTCAAGTTTAAGAAACGCGCGATAAGTGTTCTAGGAGTGTTTCGGTCTTGATGACCCTGTAGGCGAGCTCTTTCAATGATTATCGGGCTGGAAAAGAGCTCTGTCCCAGTACTTCAAGTAGCCATCTTTCAAAAAATCCCGTCGCATCTGAGCCCTCCACCCCCTCTGGTAGACAGGTAAGATGCACGTTATTGTACGATTTCAATTTTCCTGATCTTCCAGTTTAGCTCCTAGAAGTTTCTTTAACGAGTTATTTAACGTTACAGTGATTTGTTTGCTATATTTTCGTTCAGTTTTCGGCTGTTTTTAAAAGCAAATTTCCCGAATGTTGCAGGAGCATAAATAGGTACGTGCAATCAATGCGCCGCCATGTTGTCCCTCTCCGCATCTAAAAATCCATTTAATCATTTTAGTTACCCTCATTTATTCTTTTGTTAATAAATGCACATTTATTACAATTGTGTCTTCCTTAATCTCTCATCACATCTTTATTGTTTATGATATATTTGGTATATACACACTGCTATTATGTTAAATTTGCTTCAGTACTATGACTTTGCCACAAGAAAAAATGTGTACGCCAGCTCAGACCTTGATGTGGCAATAAGTACCCTTTTTCACGTTAAAGACTTTTTTTTAATAAATATTAATGTTGCCATGAATTTAAGCATACACACAAGATCAAATCTGAGTGTACACACTTCATAAGCAAGGCCCATTCAGCTAATCTAACCCTAAGATACAAATTTCCTCAGCAGCTATTTTTTTTATCCTAAGACTTAGAAGTTTCTAATAAATAAGTTTGCTTAGAATTTCTTTCAATCAAATGCAAATATAAGTATTTCCCGTGCTTCTACAATTTTTTTTTATTAATAATATTTAATTACTTTTTAAAGGAATCATGGGGTGGTTGATCAAAAACTTTATTTGCAACATATATTTTTTTGTATTAATTTATAGTTGACACACTTTCACAACAACATTATGAGAAGCCAAAGTTCTTAGTGGAAAATAGCTCATTTGTACTTCTGTTACTAGGAAGATAAATAACTGACATTACCTAAAATGATTGCTAACATAATGCACACATTCCAAAAATTCACTCACATAGGTAAACAGAAAATCAATGACAAAAAACAAATACTCTCAGCTGTCTTCATAAAAGAAAATGAATGGAAGAAGTATGAACAGCTAAGACCATCTGTCTATCTATCTATCTATCTATCTGTCTGTCTGTCTGTCTGTCTGTCTGTCTGTCTGTCTGTCCGTCCGTCCGTCCGTCCGTCCGTCCGTCCGTCCGTCCGTCTATATCTATCTGTCTGTCGGTCGGTCTGTCTGTCTGTCTATCTATCTCATCATATACAATTCGCTACAATTCACATTTTCTTTCAAAACATTACTGAACACTCCAGACATTTTTAAATTACTGTATATAATATTGTTTTTAGATTCTTAAGTGCATTCTTAACTGTCAGTAACCCTGCAGGATCATTTTGTGTTTAAATGGCTGAAGATGTTATCGGTAATTGTAGCTCTCATCATCATATTCTAACTCATCCTCCTGTTCATCTCCTAGTTGCCCGTATTTGAATTTGCGATAAACAGTGCCGTCCTGCCCCATGTAGACAATATCCTCATCTTCATCATCTTCATCGTCATCATCTCTACTGCCCTTCTGATCACCGAGGTCTACCAGTTGTGACTCACGGAAATTTCCAGAACTAGAACTAGCTTGACCACTGTAAGCTGAGGTGGCCGATGATGTGCCTCTGTAGAAACTGTCTCTGCCACCACCATGGCCCAGTTTTTCATATCCACGTGGGACAGGGGTATCAGGCAATGCCCGTTTTGAAAGGGAGCGCTTTATGAGGAGGATAACAGCAATCAATGCAAAGACAAGCAGGATGGAGGTGGTGATGAATAGTGGAAGGTTTCCTGTGTAGTCTTCTTCATGGTTACGAAAGGCAAAGTTAGTGCTGAGGACACATTCACCTTCAAAAGAGACAAAAATACATTTTTTTGATGCCTGATACAACTAAAGAGCCAAACATATTTTAGTATTTAAATGCTGAGTTGTTTCCACATAAATTAAAATATGGACAAAAACTCATTTGGTACTAATTGGTTCCATTTGGTAATTATTTTTAAACACATTTTAACACAACAGTTGGATTTGTCCATATTTTACCCAAATTTGGCATAGTTGAATGCAACCTACACGTAGCATTTAATTATTTTACTATTAAAGAAACCATTCACCCACAAATTAAAAATTCCAATTGTAATGATCCAACTGGAAAATTCCAGTTTTTCTCAGTCGCTTTGCTACATTTCTCAGATCAGAATTGAAATTCTCAAAACTACATGTTCTCAATACACCACTCCAGAGTACCTGTTATACTGACAACATGACAAGTAATTTGTAAAAGTAATTTGACTATCTTATCCATACACAATGACACAAGAACTTGTCATTCTGATGGCATTGACTTGTTCATTGATAGAGAAATTTAGTTTTGAGGGATGAACTAAATCCAGGTAATCCAAGGTGTATTGCTATTTGTACGCATTGCTTTGAGAAATGCACTTAATGTTTTGCAAATTTCAATTCTGATCTGAGAAATGTACACAAAATGACTGAGTAAAACTGTAAATATGATGCTATTTATTGCATGTTACACAATAATTTGTTAATAAGGCTAAATGTTTGTTTGGTTTTAACTAAAAAGATAAATGGGTTTTTTATGTTTTTGTACATTGAGTTTATTGCAGAAGTTAATTTCAGAAATAAATGTCTGCTGAGTGGCACGGTGCCAATCTTGCTTTGTAGGGCCTTGATCATGTCATTAAAGATTCAAATCATTCTGAAGACTCTGATTAGCTGATTCAGTCCTTATTTAGGGTTTATGCACTCTGGAGGACAGTGGATTTGACAGTTGCATATTTTTTAATGCCAAAAGAATATTTTATGCTTGAGTTAGTAAATCTTCCCACCCCCGAAAATAAACATTCTGGTTAAAGTCATGTACTGTACGACCTACACTAAATGATATTTTAAAATGTGTTAAAATAATAAAAACACATATGAGGAGCACCATGCCTTTTAAACTTGAGTCATCAAGACTTTGACACTAGACTTGAAAGACGCAAATTTTCATGTCTTCTTCTTCCATGCCACCAGCAGTTTCTGCAGTTTGCATTTGAGGGTCGAGCAGGGCAGTGCGAAGTCCTCCCTTTCGGGTCCTCCGAGGGTTTTCACAAAGCTTGCGGAGGGTGTCCTAGTGCCCATTCGGCTCGTGGGTATCTGCTTACTTAATTATCGTGACAACTGGCTGATTATAGCTCACTCATGGGATCTATTGGTTATGCAGGGACAGGGTGCTACGACACCTCGACATGTTGAGGTTTCGGGCCAACCGAGGAAAGAGCAAGCTCGTCCCCGTGCAGCGCATCTCTTTTCTCAGGTTGGAGCTGGACTCGATTACCATGATAGCACACTTCTCCTGAAAGCGCCAAACTGAAGTTAACCTGTCTGAAACAGTTCGACAGGAAAACTATGGTCCCACTGAAATAATTTCAGAGGTTCCTGGAGCATATGGCATCCGCAGCTGGTCACACTGCTCGAATTGCTCCATATGAGACTACTTCAGCATTGGCTTCATGATCAGGTCCCCAGACGTGCATGGCCGTTGTGTCGCCATGCCCTCAGCCCTTGAACAGACTCTGCATTTCTACAGGCCAGTGTGCCTTTAGAACAAGTGTCCAGGCATGTCATTGTTTCAACAAATGCTTCCAGTACTTGCTGGGGGGCCATGAGTTGCAGGCATGCAGCTGCGGGTCCGTGGAAAGGTACCCGGTTATCAATTGTGTGGTGCTGTTAGCAGTGTATCTTGCTGTTCACCTTTTTTACTGGTGCTAGAGGGTAACACGTGCTGGTCAGGATGGACAGCACAGCGATGGTGGTGTATATCAACCACATGGGGAGTATCTGCTCTCACCGCATGTCTCAGCTCCTCTGGAGTCATACGCAGCTGAAATCACTGTGTGCCATTCACATCCCCGGCAAGCTGAACCGTGCAGACGATGCACTCTTATGGCAACTGCCATGCCCGGGAGAATGGAGTCTGTCCAGTTGATGAGGGCGCACTTTGGTGAAGCCCAGGTCGACCTGTTTGCTTCCTCTGAGAGCACCTATTGCTTGTGGTTTTATTCCCTGACTGAGGCCTCCCTTGGCAGGGACACACTGGCACACAGCTGGCCTCGGGGCATGCGCAAATATGCGTTTCCCCCAGTGAGACTACTGGCACAGATATTGTGCAAGGTCAGGAAGGACAAGGAGTAGGTCTTGCTAGTTGCACCTCTCTGGTCCAACCAGACCTGGATATCAGAATTGTCTCTCCTTGCCACGGCCCCTCCCTGGCAGATCCCTTTCAGGAAGGACCTTCTTTCTCAGGGACAGGGCATTATCTGACACCCACGCCCAGATCTCTGGAACCTCCATGTGTGGTCCTTAGATGGAGCTGTTTGGTTGCGGTGGTTAACACCATCATTCAGGCTAGAGCACCCTCTATGAGTCATGCCTACGTCCTGAAGTGGAGTCTATTCACGGAACGGTGCGCCTCTCTCCGAGAAGACCCCTGGATTTGCCAGATCAGTGTTGAGCTTTCATTCCTTCAGGATAAATTGGAGCGGAGGCTGTCACCCTCCACACTGGAGGTTTACGTCACTGCCATTTCTGCTCATCATGATGCGGTGGATGGTAGCACAGTGAGAGGGCATAACCTCATCATCCTGTTCCTCAGAGGCACAAAATGATTCAATCCACCCCGCCCACCTCTAATGCCCTCCTGAGATCTCTCTGTAGTGCTCACGAGCCTACACAGAGATCTGTTCAAACCACTCAACACAGTATCCTTGAGATATCTGTCACTGAAAACAGCTCTTTTGGTCGCGTTGGCATCGATGCAGATAGTCGGGGACCTGGAGGCAATTTGGTCAGTGATTCATGCCTGGAATTTGGGCCGGCCTACTCTTACCTTATCCTGAGGCCCCGGCCTGGATATTTGCCCAAGGTTTCTACTACACACTTTAAAAACCAGGTGGTCAGCCTGCAAGCGCTGCCCATGAAGGAGGCAGAATCAGCCCTTTCATTGCTTTGCTGTGTCCTGTTCTCACATTGCGATTTTATGTGGACCACACTCAAAGCTTTAGATCATCTGAGCAGCTCTTTGTCTTTTACAGCGGTCTGCAGAAGGGAAGTGAGATCACACTCAAATAGGAGTATCGCTTCCTCTTGGGCATTAGCATACAGTGCCTCTATCACAGACATCTGTAGAGCTGTGGTCTTGGTGACATCTAACACATTTGCGAGATTTTATAATCTTCGAGTGGAGCCAGTTTCCTCACGTGTGCTGGATAATGTCAGTGAATGAGGAAACTCGGTGTGATGTTGAAACACGCTTGCTGTGCCTTTCTCTCTAACACAGAGATACTTGCACCTTTCTTACTCTGCTCAGTTGAGTTCCCCATTTGGCAAACTCTACAGAGATATTCTGAGGCCCAGGCTCTGGGTTTAGGTGTCTGCTATGCGCGGCCCCACTTGTGATGCCATATGCTTCACTCCACGGCATAGTATAATACCCCCTCTCCAGGCAGGCCCGTGTCCTCCCTCCTTACTAACCCTACTTTATTTGTCTACTCCCCCTTCCCAGGGTTAGTCCATATGTCTTTCTGCCACCAGATCTCCCCATTTGGGCAGCAGGTGGCCTCCGCAGCATCCTCCCCCTTCGGGACCGTCACGATTTCCCAACGTATTTTAAAATTCCTAGAACTTAACTAGGTGTATTATTTATGACCCCCCAAAAAATATAACTGTTCTTTAGCCACAGTAGTTGTGCCTTAGCTGACAGCTGTAGTTTAGCTTCTTTAGTGAGAAAAGGTGCTGAGTGTTACGTGTCTGGCATTCTTATACACAACTGATTGTGATTGCTGCCTGCTGCGTGCGCTGGCACTGTCAATTCATTGGCATTTCATTGGCCCGTTTTATTACTCTTCAGATGATTGGCTTGCTGGCAAAATCCCTATAGTGGAAGTTTTCCACATAGCATTTCCACCAGCCCCCCACCAACTCGGGGAACAAGGACTACATAGTAACAGTTTCACTTTCTTTCAATAAGCCAATGTTAACATTTTTTTAATTGGTGCTAAATAATTCACTACAAGTAACATTTTGAAGAATAAATGTCACTTTCTAAGTCCAAATACCTTTGTTCTCTGTACAGTTACAGCATTCTTGCTGAACTGCAACTGTGTCTTCCAGTTCTGTGTTGGTGCAGCAGGGCAGACAGCGCCCCTCTGAGGCCAGGATGAACTGTGCTGGGCAAATAGTGCAGTTCTGAGGACCAGGACCTTTACATTCCAAACAAGATTCATCACATGATTCACAGTTATAGTCCTGCTCCTGTAAAGAGATCACAACAGCTATTAGATGACAAAAATCATAAAAAAAGGTAGAAGTATAGTAAGCAGCATGTTAGATTACACTATAACTGTAATTTACCTCAGACTTAGCATACTCTCCTGTGATGCATGGTGACTCACAAGAACCCTCTGTGAGTGTAAAACCTGGATAACATGTGTCACAGTCCTCAACACTCTTGCCTGTTAATCAAAATAATTAAATGATTCATTAAAATATAATTAAAAAAAGATATGTGTTAGATACATGTATAGTTTTTGGTTTAAATTGATCATCATCACCCATCAGTAAGAAAATTCATGTAAAAAGAAGCATTATGGTCAGCATTGCCAGGTCTGTTTAACAAAAATACTCCAACGGGCACTCAAAAATACCAGAGAAAACGACTGATAATTTTCAAATTACCAAAACTTTAAATTGTTCAATTAAATTGCATTCACCGTCACTTAATGTAGTATACACAATGTCAGTTGTCAGAACTCCTGGTAATATAAGTAATCATAAAGTCTACTTATGTTTGTTCTCATAAAGAAATGACAAAATAAAAGTCTATCATCTAACTCATAAAACAAAATATTTCCGTACAATTATTTCTGTAAAATATTCATGAAATATGCAAAATACTTGTCTAACCTTTGTGGAACTAATCACCCCTGCCAACGGTTTGTTCTTTTTGTCGTCACATGTCATATCATGCAATGATGAGAATGCGATTTAATACATTTAAAATATATTTACTTAAATTTAATAAAATTTAATTTTTCACACTAGTGTAAAAGTGTAAGCTTATAATGTCTCTCTACTCTCTTTTCTCTACTTCTTTAAAGCCTCACAAAAGATACTTGAAAATAAAACATCTAATTTGGCATTATTACATTGTGCACTTTTTCACAAAAGCATACTCAATTTAAATATGTTTAAGTGCCCTTTCATTTAATTAATTTTACATTTAATTCATTTTTATATACTTTTAACATTTGCTGTACACTACAAATGTGCATTCAATACAATCAAGTACTCTTTTAGTAGGTATGCTTAGTAAATTGACAAGTTTGAGTGAAATATTGTTCCATACCTATGCATGTCCTGCAGCTGGGGTGGCAGGCTTCACATGTTTTGTGGTGTGTGTCATGATAGAATGATTCAGGACAGGAGAACACACAGCGTCCCTGTTTTCTAATAAACAACATCCCCTGTCTGCAGCTCACGCACCCCTCTGCCCCGGCCTGAAGACACTCTCCACAGCTCTCATCACACCGCTCGCACGTACTAGACACAGCTGAAGCGTAGTACCTGGAAAGATACATTCAATTATTTTAAACGGAAAGCTTTCTTTAATAAAATAATAACTATATTAGTGTCAACACAACAAACAAAACAGGGTTTCTGCAGGTTGTAAGTGGGTAATTTAGATTTAATTTTTTTAATACTAACTAAAGAAAATTAAAGGAAAAAAAAATCTATGGAAAACTAGGAAGCACATAAAGTGCTGTATTTATTGCAAAGAGATCTAAGTATTAACATATCTGATTTACTTTTAAATAAATTTAGATAAAGTTTATTAAGGCTTGAGCACCTCTGATTCAACCACTTGAGAGTGGAAATAACATTTAGATCTATTGTATAGTGTACCTTAGTGTTGTTAGACCAGCTGTTATAAATGCAACTATTGGTGTGCAACCTAGAATTTATATGTATTGAAAAAGAGCTATAAATAATTGATACTTGGCCACACAATTTGAATTTTTCAGTTAAACATTTCATATATTTAGCCATTTAATAGTCACTGATGAATAGTAATTAAACGAGTGTATACTAGCAAAACTGCTTTATAAAAAAATGTAAATAATTACAACAAAAAATAAATAATAAAGTGTGCAGTTTGAGCTTTCTGGGCATCTTACATATCGGCAGTGGCTCCCTGACATGCGCATATTATAGGACAACACATTATCATTTTATTATATTCACGGTGCATGCCACAGATTAATAAATATATGTTTATGCATATGTATATGTATAAGGTACAATCCCATCTATTAATGATGTTCATAATCATATTAATGCAGTAATGCAGCTCATTCTTAAGCTTACTGAACACTAATAGTGCTATCGATGGTGACGATGGTCCTTGCTGCTTCACTTTAAAATGAAACATGAGGAAATAATTCCTCAAGAAAATCAATGCCATGATCAAGTCAATTTAAGACTTATTGCTCTAATTTAAGACCTTATTAAGACCATGCACTTTTTTACATTGTGCTTACATTTGTATGTATATACCAGTTTTGAAATGAAGGTTTTTATTATTAAGGGAAAACAAAATGTAAAACAAAATAGCCCTGTGTAAAAAAAAAAAAAAAAAAAAAAAACGTTTTCCTCACTCTTAGCAGGAACAACTGCAATCAAAGGTGTTCAATAAATTGCAATGAGTCTGTTACAGCACTGTTTGGCCCACACATTTTTGCAGAATTGTTGTAATTCAGCCCCATTGGGAAGCCTTTTTTTAATGTCATGCCACAGTATCTCAATAGGATTCAGTCCAGGACACTGACTAAGCCACTCCAAAGTCTTCATTTTGTTTTTCTTCAGACATTCAGAAGTGAACTTGTAGATGTGCTTTAGATCATTGTCCTGCTGCTGAACCCAATTTCGGTTCAGCTTGAATTCACTAACAGATGGCCAGACAATCTCCTTCAGCATATTTTGGTACACAGCAAATTTTGGTTTCATTTATCACAGCAAGGCTTCCATGTCCCGAAGCAGCAAAACAGCGTCAGACTGTCACACTACCACCACCACATTTTACTGTTGGTATGGTGCTCTTTGGGCTGCATGGTTGCGCAGTGGGTAGCACGTTCGCCTCACAGCAAGAAGGTCACTGGTTTGAGCTTTGGCTGGGTCAGTTGGCATTTCTGTGTGAAGTTTGCATGTTCTCCACGTGTTCGCATGGGTTTCCTCCGGGTGCTCCAGTTTCCCCCACAGTCCAGACTGTCACACTACCACCACCATATTTTACTTTTGGTATGGTGCTCTTTGGGCTGCACGGTGGCACAGTGGGTAGAACATTCGCTTCACAGCAAGAAGGTCACTGGTTTGAGCCTCAGCTGGGTCAGTTGGCGTTTCTGTGTGGAGTTTGCATGTTCTCCCTGTGTTCGCGTGGGTTTCCTCCGGGTGCTCCAGTTTCCCCCAAAGACATGCGATATGCTTGAATTGGGTAGGTTAAATTGTCCGTAGTGTATGAGTGTGTATGGTGGTTTCCCAGTGATGGGTTGCGGCCGGAAGGGCATCCACTGCATAAAACATATGGTGGCTAAGTTGGCGGTTCATTCTGCTGTGGCAACCCCAGATAAATAAAGGAACTAAGCTGAAAAGAAAATGAATGAGTGAATAAATGAATGGTGCTCTTTTTCTGTGGTGTTACATTTTTGTCACATATAATGGGACACACATCTTCCAAAAAGTTCAACTTTTGACTCCACAAAGTCCACAGAGTATTTTCCCAAATGTCTTGAAGAACATCAAGATGTTTTCTGGCAAAACTGAGATAAGCTTTTATGCTTTTTTTGCTCAGCAGTGGTTTTTTTCTTGGAACTCTGCTGTGCAAAACATTTTTTGCCCCATCTCTTTCTTATGGTGGAGTCATAAACACTCATCATAACTGAGTGAAGCCTGCAGTTCTTGGATGGTGTTGTGGGCTCTTTTGTAATCTCTTGGATGAATTGTAGCTGCACTCTTAAGGTAATTTTGGTCAGCTGGCCACTTTTGGCAAGTTTCTCCACTGTTTGGCTTTATAACCTTTTACAGACAGGTCTCAATTATTTTCTTTCTCATTTGTTTGTTTAAAATAATGTGATTAGATTTATGATTACACTGTTGATCCCTTACATCTTAACCCACCTTTAAACCTACACATGCCACCAAAACTGTCTTAAACCTTACCTGTACAATATAGTATGAGTACGCTGCATTATTATTATTTTATTTTTCACTTTAAAAAGTATGTAGTAGTACAAAATGGGACCAAATATTATTATGCATATGACTGCATGACTATATGTGTATGTAATTTTAGGTGGCTGTCAATGATTTCTTCATCCATCCATCCATTTTACAGTGAATAAAAAAAAACATTATAGCTATAGTTACTGTATCATTATAGCTAATATCTTTGGTGTAATGTTTTTAAAATGACAAATTAAATCCCCATTTGTAAGATTAAATTAGTCATATGCTTTACTACAGGTATTCTATATAATAGTTACCCAGAGCGGCATGTGTCCACACATTCTTTGACATCTCTATAGAGGTGATCTCTGCAGCTCAGGCACTCATGGCTGTGTCGTCCCATGCAGGTCAGACAGTTTGGATGACAGGGTTCACAGCGCTGTGTCTCCCCACTGAAGTATTCATCTGGACAATTGTTCACACAGCTGCCATCTGTGGATGAAATGGAATTTTTGTTCAGACTAAAGCCTATCAAATATTGTTTGTGGTCTAGGGTCACATATTGTTATATTTACTGTTATTAGGTATAGCAATATTATAACATATTCAGTTATCTGAAGTTTTCAAATACATTTACATTTACAGTGCATACATATATAAACAAAGAACAAATGCAGTTAGCAAAACTTTAACCCTTTACTGCACGCATTATGATAGATCTATAAAAAATATTTGACTGTTTTTCTTTTCGTAGAATGGCTTAACTTGAAGTGGTGTAAAAAAAATTGGGGAAATGTTTTTATATGTTGCCATACGGCGACAACGTCCAAACAGTGGATCTAACTTAGAAATTTCTAATTTAGAACTTTCAGTATAATTAATCATTTGTTTTTTGAAACAATTTAATTGTTGTTGCAGTATTATAAGCTTTAACACAGAACAAAACCAACAGCTTTTATTTATTCCATTCTTTCTGCTGAATATTATTGAAAACAAACAATATTGTATTATCGTGTATTCAACAGGTATAAATAAGTATAAATATTTCCTCCAGTAAATATTATAACAAATAAATAACAAGTCTGATATATTCAGATGCACCAGAACTGACTTGAACTGTTAACTTCTTTGAACTGTCTCCATCACTACTCTTATCAAATGTCCAATCCTCTCCTTCATCTGCAGGAAGAGCCAGTTCTGTCATTTTCTTCTTTCATTTACCATAGAACATGGTGGTGCTCACTAACAGAATGTTCTCTGTATTTATATCTAATCAAAATTAAAATTAGATTTCATCCATAATGCAAATGCCATTATGACTAATTAACATTATAGCCTACTACTAGCATTCATGTTGTTATTGTTACAACTTAAAAGATCACAGCTGACCTTGCTAGCTAGCTAACCTATTGCAATATTGCACATTCCACTATTGCACAGTGTTGACATTTGGTAACACATAGATTTGATCGATTTACAAAGAGGCAGTTTGAGAAAAACCTTTTTGAGTTGTGAATATGTCATCATAGCTTACTGGAGGTGGTTTCAGATTTTTGTTCAGATCTAACATGAGTTGATTCTATGTTGGTATTGCCATTTACATTTGCATTCAGCAACTACTCACAATAAACACCAGTCTGTCAGAAATCGCGCCACAGAAAAACTTCACGTCATGTGACTTAACCAAAGCACATCATTGGCTAATGTTATGAAGCGGACAGGAGACAGAGGTAAGGAAACGTTAGGGTGTTTATTAAATGACAACAAGGAGCACATGAAGGATAGCCAGGAGGATCAGGAATGATGTTGGGTTCTTTTCCTCCGTGGCTGGGTAACAGGAATACACGAGGATGGACAGCACACACCAGATACAGCTGACAGAGGATGACACAGACTTGGGAGGACTGGAAGACAGGACGATTCGGGTGGACCAGGAAGACTAGGAGGAATACAAAGAGAACAGGTAAGTAAAGCGTTTGTTTTAGCTGAGGATGACTACGCTGAGTGGTCGCTCAGTTGTCCGCTTTCGTCGAGACGAGCCCGGACAATGAGCGACTGGAGTGCTGTGCTTTTATCTGGTGCTCGTGAATGTGATGCAGCTGTGTGCTCATTAGAAGTCAGGTGATGGTGATCTTCGTGAGTGGGGATCGTGAGAGCCTGACCAATCCGTGACAGTACCCCCCCTCCCCAGGGCCCGCTCCTGAGGGCCGACACCTCCGACGCCGTGGTGGTCTCCCTCTGCCTCTAGGCGCTGGGAACTCAGGGTGGCTCTCATGAAACTCCACCATGAGACTAGGATCGAGAATATCAGCTCTGGGAACCCATGTCCTTTCTTCGGGGCCGTACCCTTCCCAGTCCACCAGGTACTCCAACTGGCCACCACGACGTCGGGAACGCAAGATCTCCTTCACTGCGTAGACGGCTCCTTCTTCTAGGAGCAGTGGAGGAGGGGGTTCCTCTTCGTGGTCAGGCTCTGTGGAGGGAAGAACAGGATCGTGATAGGGTTTCAGGAGTGATACGTGGAATGTAGGGTGAATACGGTAGTGAGAGGGTAATTGTAGTTTGTAGGTGACGGGGTTAACCTGTTCCACGATGGTGAAGGGACCAACAAATCGGGGACTTAACTTGCGAGAGGGCAGTCGCATGCGTATGTCCCGGGTGGATAGCCACACCTTTTGTCCGGGTGTGTATCTGGGTTCTTCAGACCTTCTTCTATCGGCGGTTACCTTGCTTCGACGGACTGCCCTCTGCAGATGTTGATGAGCCTCGTCCCAGACTCTCTCGCTCTCCCCGGAACCAGTGATCCACTGCGGGGACATCAGATGGTTCGCCATCCCAGGGAAAGAGCGGTGGTTGGAAGCCCAGGACGCACTGGAATGGCGTGAGTCCGGTGGAGGGTTGCCGCAGTGAATTTTGGGCATATTCTGCCCAGCCCAAATACTGGCTCCAGGAGCTCTGGTGACCACTGCAGAAGGTCCTCAGGAACCGTCCCACCTCCTGAATCTTCCTCTCTGTCTGCCCGTTGGTTTGGGGATGATATCCAGAAGAGAGGCTGACGGCCACACCTAGGAGCTTGAAGAAGGCTTTCCATAGACGTGAGATGAACTGTGGACCTCTGTCCGACACAATATCTTCTGGAATACCAAATGACCTGAAGACTTGATTAAAGATATTGTCGGCTGTTTCAAAGGCTGTGGGAAGACCTTTCAGAGGGATTAGTTTGACAAACTTTGAGAATCTATCTACGATGACTAGAATACAGGTATTACCTTCTGACGAGGGGAGGTCAGTGATAAAGTCCACTCCTAGGTGTGACCAGGGACGGTTCGGAATCGGCAAGGGATGGAGCTTTCCAGCGGGTAGATGACGTGGGCTCTTGGATTGGGCACAGTCCTTACAGCCCTGAACATATTGCCTCACATCCCTTGCCATGTTTGGCCACCAGAATCGTTGGGATACTAGCGAGAGAGTATTGTTGATCCCTGGATGTCCAGTGCCTAGCGAGGTATGTAAGGAGTGGATCAGATCTACCCGGTGTTCAGGTGGTATGAACTGCCGATGAGGAGGGCATCCCGGCGGAGCAGGGGCTTCCGGAGTGGCAACGACTGGAGGAGCGTTCCAGGTGATCGGACAAATGGAGATGTGTTCGGGAAGAATCTTCGTTGGGAGTTCTTCATGATCGTGATGCTCGTGTAAACGAGAGAGAGCGTCTGCTCTTAGATTCTTGGGTCCTGGACGATAGGAAATGGAGAAATCAAAACGTGAGAAGAAAGTGACCATCTGGCTTGACGTGGACATAGTCTCTTGGCCTCTTTGATATATTGGAGGTTTTTGTGATCTGTGATCACCTGGAACGGATGTTTGGCTCCCTCCAACCAGTGACGCCACTCCTCCAAGGCTAGCTTGATTGCTAGAAGCTCCCTGTCTCCTATGCTGTAATTCTGCTCCGCCGGGCTCAACTTCCGAGAGAAATAGGCACAGGGATGCAGTCGGGGCGGTGTATCATGATGTTGGGATAATACTGCCCCGACGCCGGTGGTGGATGCGTCCACTTCCACCACGAAAGGAAGATTTGGGTCAGGATGAGTCAGGAGTGGGGCCCTTGTGAACTCCTTCTTAAGAAGGCGGAAGGCTGCGGCTGCTTCTTTGGTCCACTCCAGTCCTTTGGGTTTACCCTTGAGGAGATTAGTGAGAGGTGATGTAATCCTGCTGTAGTCCTTGATAAACCGTCTATAAAAGTTAGCAAACCCAAGAAACCTCTGGAGCTCCTTAATGGAAGTGGGTTCTGACCAGGATAGAACAGCCTCAATTTTCTTCCCATCCATACGTATACCGGTTTGGTCAATGATGTATCCCAAGAAATGAATCGACTTCTGGTGGAATGAGCATTTCTCCGCTTTGAGGTAGAGGTGATGTTCTCTCAATGTGTGTAGGACCTCCGCAACGTGTTGGCGATGTTCGGCCTCACTCCGGGAGTAAATGAGGATGTCATCTATGTACACTATTACAAAGTGGTGAAGAAACTCCCGGAGGACTTCATGAATGAAGTTTTGGAATACGGAGGGGGCGTTGACCAGACCGTAAGGCATGACCTCATATTCATAGTGGCCAGTAGGGGTCACGAATGCTGTCTTCCATTGGTCCCCCTCACGTATTCTTATCAGATTATACGCGCTGCGGAGGTCCAATTTAGTGAAGACTTTAGCTTCTCGGAGCTGTTCCAAAGCGGCTGGTACCAGAGGAAGGGGATATCGGTATTTTACTGTACCGTTATTTAGGACCCTGTAGTCGATGCATGGACGCAGCCCTCCGTCCTTCTTGGCCACAAAGAAGAAGCTTGAGGCGGCTGGTGATTTTGAGTGACGTATGTACCCCTGACTCAGAGCCTCCCTTATGTAATCTTCCATTGCCTGATTCTCTGGAAGCGAGAGCGGGTAGATCCTACCTCTTGGCAACTGGGCATCTGGAACTAGGTCGATCGCGCAGTCCCATGGCCGATGCGGCGGTAGCTGGGAAGCTCTCTTGGGGCAGAAGACATCATGAAAGGAGCTGTACTCCTTAGGAATGTGGATAGACTGCTTCTCAGGAGGACTCTCGACCGATGTTGTAAACAAAGAAATGGGGTTCCGACCTTGAAGAGGGAGATTTGGAAAACAGGTAGGTGTACATCCAGATCCCCATTTCTTTATCTCTCCTGTGCCCCAAGAGATGATGGGATCGTGCTTCACCAGCCACGGGCGCCCTAGAATGATGTCCATATTTGCACCCTCCAGAACCAGAAATTGAATCCTCTCTTGATGTAACAACCCCACTTGAAGAAGGATGTCTTCGCATTGTCGATGGATACGGGTCGAAGATCGAGTGCACTGGGTTATCGGTTGTATCTGGTATATATGCGAGGACGCCTCAGTACGTAGGTGGAGTTGACGACAGAGGGATTGGGAGATGAAGTTCCCTGCTGACCCGGAGTCGATGAGGGCTGTGACAAGGAGAGAAATAGAGGCAGTAGTTATTTGTACGGTGGTAGTAAGTGGTTTACATTGTTCAATATTCGTACTGAATACACTCACTGAAGTCCGAATGGGACGAAGGGGACACTCCATACGGGTGTGTCCACTGACACCGCAGTATAGACACAGACCCCGGGTCAGCCTCCTCTGTCGTTCCGCTGATGTCAGTCTTCCAGACTCTATTATCATGGGTTCTGGTTCTGGAGAGGCTGTTGACTCAGGCGATTGGAGGAGTGCAGACGAGGGGGTGATGGTGTCCTGTTGATAGGAACGGAGACGATCGGAACATCGGAGAGAATGTTGGATGAATCTCTCCAGACCCATAGTATCATCTAATGTGGCCAGCTGGATTCGGAGAGTGGGTTCCAAGCCGAGCCGGTACGTGGTCAACAACGATCTCTCATTCCATCCACTTGCAGCTGCTAGAGTGCGAAACCGGAGAGCATATTCCTGTGTAGATAGAGTACCTTGCTTTAGATGATACAGCTGCTCTCCAGCGGCTACTTCCCCATCAGAACGTCCAAACACCTCTTTGAAATACTCCGTGAAGGTAGTGATGGAATTCATGACCGGCCCGGCTTGGTTCCAGATCGTCTCAGCCCATTTAAGTGCAGGCCCAGAGAGTAGTGATACGATGTAGGCGATCTTTGACTTATCTGTGGGATATAGAGAAGGTTGCATTTCGAATATGAGGGAACATTGTAACAGAAAACCATTGCACTCCCCCGCTCCGCCTGAGTAGGGCGCTGGTCGGGCCATGGGACTGGAAGGAAGGGCCGAAGAAGAAACTGTGGAGGCGGAAGTGCTCGGTGCTGGTGGTGCGTTGGAAAGTGGAGCTGGTGGCTGTAGAATCCGCTTCAACTGGTCCACCAGCTCTTGAAAGTGATCGGGGGTGCTCATGTTGTCGTCGTTATGGGTCCGGGCTTCTGTTATGAAGCGGACAGGAGACAGAGGTAAGGAAACGTTAGGGTGTTTATTAAATGACAACAAGGAGCACATGAAGGATAGCCAGGAGGATCAGGAATGATGTTGGGTTCTTTTCCTCCGTGGCTGGGTAACAGGAATACACGAGGATGGACAGCACACACCAGATACAGCTGACAGAGGATGACACAGACTTGGGAGGACTGGAAGACAGGACGATTCGGGTGGACCAGGAAGACTAGGAGGAATACAAAGAGAACAGGTAAGTAAAGCGTTTGTTTTAGCTGAGGATGACTACGCTGAGTGGTCGCTCAGTTGTCCGCTTTCGTCGAGACGAGCCCGGACAATGAGCGACTGGAGTGCTGTGCTTTTATCTGGTGCTCGTGAATGTGATGCAGCTGTGTGCTCATTAGAAGTCAGGTGATGGTGATCTTCGTGAGTGGGGATCGTGAGAGCCTGACCAATCCGTGACAGCTAAACTAAGGGGTTCTCCTTCCAACAAAAAAATTTGAACTTTGGTCTTAAAGAAACAGTGGCAGAGAAATGAACAAATATCATGTTGCCATATGGCAACACCATGTGTTAGAGGGTTAAGAGTCTCCCTGTTTCTGTGGCCAAAAGCATTATGGGGAATTTATACATTTAAAATGTATAATTTATTGTTTCAATTGATTATGGCGATTTTCATTATACATTGCTCAGCATAAAAGAGTACACACACAATATAAATGTTCAAAATAGGGATTTTTTTGAACCCTCAGAGAGACTATTTGAGTCTGGGAGTTCAAAAATCATACTTCTGAGAAAATAACCCTTAAAGTAGTCTTAAGCAAGCCATATCATTAATCAAATGTTATTTGTTTGATACATTTATGGAAGAAAACTTGCTAAATGTCTTCATGAAAGATGACATTTATGTAATATTCTAATGATATTTGGCACAAAATAAAAATAAATAATATTGACTAATACAAAACATCTTTGACTGTTCCCACAAATATAACATAAGTGTAACATGAGACAAATTGTTTTGTGCTCCAGGGTCACATAAAAAATTAATTTCATTTAAATAAGGCACATTTATTCAGACCAAACTTTCTCCGTTCTCTAATTTACACATACATACTCCTCTTCTTCTACATCAATAGAGTAACAGGACTCACTTAGCAGATAATGTTTCTGGTTGCAGCTGAGGCAGTGGTCCTGATGTGGGCCAGAGCACTCGTGACAGTACTTGTGACATAAATGGCATTCTCCATCCTGGTTACTGTAATGATGTGAGGGGCATGTGGTGGGTGTGGCACAGCGTCCATGGGTATCCATCTTCAGGCCCTCAGAGCAGCTCGTGCAGGACGTGTCGTGAGGACCGGAGCAGGTTAAACAGGAACTATCACAGGCTGCAGAGCAGAGACATCACATGATCAACATCATCTGGTCTTATAATTTATAGAATTATCAGTTAAATTGTGCTTTAACATTATCATAATTGTTAATTTCATTTTACTAGTTACATTTATTTGATTTTTTTGCATTTATACAAAAGAATTTACAGAAGAGTTGATAGTATTATTTTTTCCCCTGAATCATTTTGGTACAGTTCTCAGATCAGTTTAATCCTTATATCACCATGTCAAATGTGCATATCAAAAAAGTATTTTTGAAAAAATTGTGTCTGCTGAAAAAAGCATAACATTATAATTCTCTGTTAAACCCCCCCTTGATGAATTGATCTTGAATTTAACTACTATAGGGGATTGTAAAGCATTTCATCATACTCACATACTCACAAACATTTCATAGACAGTAGAGGTATTTAACACCAAAAATACACTTTACTATAATATTGTACTGTATATTTATTGTAATGTGTCACTTGTAACATTATACAGTAAATGTATATCATAAGTATAAACACTATAGCACACATGTACAGTTAAAGTCAGAATTAAAGTCAGCACCCCCCCCCCCCTCGGATTATTAGCCCCCTGTTTATTTTTCCCCCCATTTCTGTTTAACGGAGGGAAGATTGTTTTCATAATAGTTTTAATAACTGATTTCTAATAACTGATCTATTTTATCTTTGACATGATTACAGTACATAAGATTTTACTAGATATTTTTCCAAGACACTTCTATACAGCTTAAAGTGACATTTAAAGGCTTAACTGGGTTAAATAGGTTAACTAGGCAGGTTGGGGTAATTAGGCAAGTTATTGTATAATGATGGTTTGTTCTGTAGACTATTGAAAAAAATATAGCTTAAAGGGGCTAATAATTTTGACCTTAAAATGTTTTTTTAAAAATTAAAAGCTGCTTTTAGTCTAGCTGAAATTAAACAAATATGACTTTCTCCAGAAGAAAAAATATTATCAGTGTCACACCCTCGGCTCGTTCCTGCTAACCCAATCACCGCTCTCCCTCACAAACCACCTCCATCCAAACCCGCGAACTATCACCGGCCTTCTTATCACCTGCACCTGTTCTCCGTCATCAAGGACACAATAAAAACTCACCTTATCCTCTCATTCCTCGGCTGGTATTGAAGACAGATGGTTGTCCTCACCTTCGCATCTTAATCGTCATCTCTTCTTCCATGGATGTTCCATTCCCCACCGACCCTGGACCCATCCAAAGCCCTTTTCCAACATGTCTTCTGAAATAATGGGTTCCCAGAGGATATTGTATCAAACAGAGGGCCCCAATTCATCTCCAGGGTCTGGCAGGTGTCCTTCCGTCTTCTGGGTACTACCATCAGCCTTTCTTCTGGCTACCACATGCAGACGAATGGACAGACTGAGCGTAAAATCCAAGAGATTTCCCGGTACCTCTGTTCGTACTGCAGCAACCACCAAAACACCTGGAGCCAGTATCAACCATGGGCTGAGTATGCACAAAATTCCCTTCGTCAAACCTCCCCCCCCCCTCCCAAATGGAGATCGTAGGTGACAATATCTACCGGGTCAAAGAAATCCTCGACTCCCAGCGGCGGAACACCCAGCTCCAATATCTCATAGATTGGGAAATCTTTGGTCCTGAGTAGAGATCTTGGACACCCCGCGATGACATCTTAGATCCAACTCTCTTTGAAGAATTCCACCATAGTCATCCAGAACACCCAACTCCTCGAGGGCGCGGCCGTCCCTGCTGCCGATCTAGGGTGCCAGGAGTCACCTGTGGAGGGGGAGGGGGGGTGGGGGGTACTGTCACACCCTCGGCTCGTTCCTGCTCACCCAATCACCGCTCTCCCACAAACTACCTCTATCCAATCCCGCGAACCATCACCGGCCTTTTAATCACCTGTTCCCTGTCGTTAAGGACTTCTTCGTCTTCTCTTCTTCTTCCATCGATGTTCCTTATGTACCTTCGGATCCTTCACATTGATCAAGGGAAGTGATTACTCTCATATGGTGTTTACTAGAAGATCTGCCATTTACCTGATGAACTGTGTGTCTGTATACTCGCCTGCTGATGTTGCCAAGAACGAACTATATGTGAGATCGCTAACATCAGATGTTTACAATACAAGCTGTTGAAGAAGATCGCTAACAGCTCTGACACCACTCTCCCACTTCCTCTCTTTGATTAAGTGATTTGTTTTGAATAAAACTGATAAAAGATAACCATCATTGTCTTCCTTGTCTACCAGTGTGACAATCAGACATACTGTGAAAATTTCCTTGCTCTGTTAAACACCATTTGGGAAATATTTAAAAAAGAAGAAAAAATCAAAAAGAGGCTAATAATTCTGACTTCAACTGTATATGTTAATATGCAATTGTCATTCTGATGGCACAGAATTAAATAATTAAATATATTAATTAATTAAATAAGTATGCCAAAATAACAGAGGAGAAGTATAAGAATTATTTCAGAAATGGCCAAACAAGACTGAAAAAAAGTAATTTCCCACAGAGCATAAAATGGCACTTTTTTTTTTAATTAAAGCTAGATCAGGAAACAATCAGGGAGAACAGAGTTGTTGAATGTTTTTTTTTTTTTTTTTTTTATATTTTAGCACATAATATCCATATTTTTCATTAAAACATTGTTAAACAGTATATTTGTAGCTATATATATTACTTTAATAAATATTATATAAAGTGGGATTTTTAAGAGAGTTAATGTAGGCTTACCCATGCATTCTCCGGACCTGCTTTCCCTGTATGTATGTGGGGAGCAGGGAGTTAGACATGCTCCATAGTGCAGTGTACTGTCACTGTCTGAACAGGCATCACAGTTGTTTGATTCAGGTCCATCACATAATGAGCAATCCACATGACAATGTTTACAAATGCCTTGATTCATGTCCTCAAAAAACCCATCAGGACACATGACTATGCACTGACCCACATGCAGGAAGAAGTTTTCTTTACACCCTATATTTAAAGAACAGAAACATTAAAAAGGCAAAATGAGATATTTAATGACAAATTCTAAAAACATATATTTTTTCTAATTAGGCATTCAGTGGTCGGTTTCACTTAATTTTAAGTTGTTTCTCTTATAGTGTAATTAATAATTTACCGCAGAGTAATACACTGTAAAACCCAAAATGTTATGGTAACACAAACCATTTGAGGAAACCAATTGCAATAAACCCTTTAAGTTCAAAAACTAATCCTAGTGAGTACTTTGAACTTAATCCATTTAAGTACACAAACAATTTGAGCACAGAAAAACCCAATAAATTAAGATAACGCAAACCAATTGAGTTCTGTAAAACCCAATAAGTTAAGGCAACTCAAACTGTTTGAGGTAATCGTTTGCTACAAACCATTTGAGTAAAAAAAACTAATCCTAATGAGTAATGTCAACCCACTCCATTTAAGTTGAAGTAAGAAGATAGTTAGTAGCAGGTGTACATTATTAATGCTCAATCAACACTTAATCACTTCATTTACTCATTAACTTCAACACTGAGTTCAAAACTCTTTTCAAATGAGTAGAATTAACACACAGTAAACATTATGTTAAATACACTCATTTCATTTGTTAAATTTGACTGTTAAGTTTTACAGTGTATTAATTAACTATATGTACAACTGTATATGGTTAAGTTCAGAATGGGGTTTAGGCCTATGGTTAGTTGCATGTAATTATTGTAACTATAGTACAGACATGGATCATGTGTAACAAGGACACCTTAAAATAGAGTGTTATTTAGTTTTTTCCATGCATGTCATTTCAGAAATTTATTTACTTAACTAGAGTTTCTAATTTTTAATTTAGTGCTCCAGTGAAAACATTTTTGTTGGCAAAAACTAGTCAGCATTTTAGCATGGGTTCCATCATCCGGTTCCAAGATTCCATCATCCTGAGGTCAGTGGGTTTTTGTATAATATCTTAAATAAGCTTTGCGGTTGACATAACTGAATATATTGTTCTGCTTTGAATTTTTTCTATATACACATCAGTCACATGCATTTTTTATATTTTAAAGCAGTGGTGCTCAACCCTATTCCTGGAGAATGACCTTCCTGCAAAGTTCAGCTCCAACCCTGATCAAACACACCTGAATCAATTAATTAGGACCTGAACAGCACTTGATAATTACAGGCAGGTGTGTTTGATATGGGTTGCAACTGAAATCTGCAGGAAGGTTGATCTCCAGGAACAGGGTTGGTCACCCCTGTTTTAAAGCTTTCAATTTGCTTGGAAAAAGGCAAATAAGTGGCTAAAATAGATGACAGAGGTTCTAAGGACATAACCAAACAATAAAAGCAAAAATAGGGATTGGTGAGATTAATTTTACAGAGAATATTAAAAAAAAAAATGTTAACAAATGTAATGTAATGTAATGTATAGTGATACTATAAAGTTAGGGCACTGTGATTGATCTGAACTGAAACAACATTGAAATTCAGACTTGATGTGAATCTGAATAAAGACACTATTGTCTTGCAGAGCTGCTTTAAAAAAGATTTTAATTCATCTCCTTAGCTGGTCATTGAAACTATTTGTAATAAGGTAAAAACGTATATCTTAAAAAGCGTTTTTACCTCAGTGACAACTGTTGTACATCAATAAAACATCTTTATTGCTCTTATTTTGTCAATAAATCTTGAAAGCATGGAAAATGTGCCTGACCTGTACAGCCATCCTCAGAGCAGACAGCACAGTTTTCTTGACACTGCACACACTCCCCGTTGCTCACTGTGTGTGCAGATGGACAGCTCGACACACACTCATGTTTGTGGAGCAGAAGTGTCTCTTCACAGCTCATGCAGTGTGTTGCATTCTTCTCACAGGATGTACAACCAGATGCACAGCTCTTACACACCTGACCGACAGGGTATCCTCTGAACACAAAATTCAGGCATACTCACCATTTAATACAATATACATAACACCTTAAGTTAACAATTTATTTTAAGGTTTACTTGTTACACATTTCCCATGCACTTGCTATAATAATTACAATTAGTTATGCACAATTACATGCAACTAACCCTAGACCTAACCTTCATCATGACCCTAATCATATAGCAATTGCATGTATTTAATTTATAATACTCATTATTTAAATGAATAATTACACTGTAACAAGGGCACTTTAAAATAATGGGCCCTATTATACATCAGCGCAATAAGGCGCAAGACGTGTTTCTACGACTTGTTGCTATTTTCAGACCAATGCAAACGTAACTTTTCATGTTTTCCATCACGTTGTTTAAAAAGCAAATCCATTTGCGCCACTTTGTGGACTCATGGGTGTTTCGGCCTATTTTCGGTTTCGGTGCTATTTTGAGAAAATAAAATAGACTGCGCAATAGACCAGCTGAAAGCAGGTCTAAAGCACAGAGCACGTTAGTTGTGCATCTCGCTTACACATTGCTTAAAACATGCAGGATGTACAGCAATACACAAATATCTTTACAAATGAAAAAGAATTAAAGGATTAAAATATTTTTTAAAAACCACTGCCTTCATGCCTTCTTCATCTCAGGGAGCTTTTTTAAAATTTATTAATAACAATTTGCTTTTCTATAATGTTAATATTATTCATTCATCCATTAATTTTCTTTTCGGCTTAGTCCCTTTATTAATCCGGGGTTGCCACAGCGGAATGAACCGCCAACTTATCCAGCACATGTTTTATGCAGCAGATGCCCTTCCAGCTGCAACCCATCTCTGGGAAACATCCATCCACACTCACCCACACTCATACACTACGGACAATTTAGCCTACCCAATTGACCTGTACCACATGTCTTTGGACTGTGGGGGAAACTGGAAGCAACAGAGGAAACCCACACGAACATGGGGAGAACATGCAAACTCCACACAGAAACGCCAACTGACCCAGCCGAGGCTCGAACCAGCAACCTTCTTGCTGTAAAGCGTTTTACCACTTACAAAGTCCGCCATGTAAATAGCAAATGCGCCATGGCACGACGCAACTGATTCTTAAAGAAAATAAAAGATTAGACTCTGATCGGTTTATTCTCAAAACACACCCATAACTCATTAAAGGAATAAGTTCAACCCTGTTAGACAATGCGCCGTGGATTCGGATATGCCCTTAGGGCTTTTGCGCCCTGCGCCTCAAACTTTGTGCCTAGATCGTTAAAATAGAGCACAAAGTGTTACCCACCCTTTAAGAGTCAGTTGTGTCACACCATGGCCCATTTGCTATTTTATATGGCAGACTTTGTAAATGGAAAAACTGCACGCTTCACTAGCGAGAAAACCGCTAAACAGACCATCTGCAGCGCGAGAATAAGAGAATGAGCCTCCTCCAATCTGCCTTTACTTTCACTTTCTCTCTTTATTGGTAAAGGAAACGTGTTGCGATGGACTTTAGACCTGCTTTCAGCTGGTCTACTGAACAGTCTATTTTAGTTCCTCAAAATAGCAACGTGCCAACAATGTGCCTTAACACACGTCTTTTTTAGACTGAAACACTCATGAGTCCCCAAAGTGGTGCAAATGGATTTGCAATTTAAACAACGAGGAAGAAAACATGAAAATTAGGGTTGCGTTGGTCTGAAAATAGCAACACGTCGTGGAAACACTTCTTGCGCCTTATTGCGCTGGGTGTAAGATAGGGCCCCACAATTTTTCACAACTGACTCACTTTAAACTTTAAGGGGTTATTTCATGTAAATCAATCCAATAAATATAAGCAAGTAAAAAAACTTGCTCAACTAAGTAAAAAAAATAAGTAGTAATTAGGTTTTTATTTTTCTAAAATAGTTATTTTTCTCAGCATCCTATGTTTATACAGTTTTATGCAAAAATTTGGGCACCCCTTTGTGGCTGCATAATTATTTGCTCTTTCTTTATGAGAAGATGGAATGCCATTCGGTTTCTAGTGAAAGCTAGATAATGTGATGTTTTTCAGACAGAAATCAGTATTGTAACTGAGTAAGATACATGAAATTAATTTGAAAACTGAAAAATAGCCTATGCAAAAGTTTGGGCACCCTCTCTTTTGTGTGGATTTCAAAACCTGTAGTCAATGCTGATTGATTACAACACACAATTGATTTGAGTGACTCAGTGAACCTTAACAATCCTAACACAGGTGCAACAATCATGAAAAAGTATATTTAAGATAGCTCATTGTTAGTCATTATTCTCATTATGAAACAGAAAGTAGCAACATGGGAACCTCAAAAGAATTTCCTAATGACCTAAAAACTAGGATAATTCACCAACATAAATCAGAAGAAGGATGCAGAAGGCTATCCCAAATGTTTAAAGTCTTTATCTCCACAGTCAGAAATAAAGTAAGAAAATGGAAGGCCACAGGACCAGATCTTGTGCAGGAAAGATGTGGTTGACCAAGAAAAATATCTGAAAGGCAAAGGCGAAGAATGGTTAAAATGGTCACAGACAAACCACAGACCACCTCCAAATTAGCTTGCTGCTAATAATGCCATTATACATTGTTCCACAGTTCAGCGCATTCTTCACAAACAACAGCTCAATGGAAGGTGATGCAGAAGAAGACTTTTCTGCATTCTGTCAACAATAAGAGTTGTTTGAGGTATGCTAAGGCTCATAAGGACAAGCCTGAATCATTTTGGACAAAAATATTGTGGACAGATGACACAACCAAAGGTGCTTTGCATGCCGGAAAGAGAACACAGCATTCCAGGAGAAGAACCTGCTCCCTTCTGTAAAATATGGTGGAGGGTCCATCATGCTGTGCGGATGTGTGGCAAGCACAGGTACTGGAAACCTTGTCAATTTAAGGTTGCATGAACTCCACCCAATATCAGCAGATTCTGAAGAACAATGTTCAGGAATCAGTCAAGAGGCAAAAGTTACTCCAGGGTTGGATGTTTCGTTTCAGCAGGACAATGACCCAAAGTACAGTTTCAGATTAACCAAGGAATTCAAGTTCAGACATGATAATGTTTTAGAATGGCCATCCCAGTCCTCAGACTTGAGCATCATTGAAAATCTATGGATTGATTTGAAAAGGGCTGTTCATGCTTGGCACCCATCAAACCTGACTGAACTGGAGAAATTTTGCAAGGAAGAATGGCCCAAAGTGCCTTCAGCAAGACTTCAGGGACTTATCCTTGGCTATAAGAAGTGTCTACAGGCTGTTATTTCAGAAAAGGATTTCTGTACAAAAGATTGATGTCATTATTCTGTTGGAGTCACCCAAATTTTTGCACCTGTCTGTTTTTGTCATGACTTAAATTGCATTGCATCTGTTGATTAAATAAATATGATGTCAGAAGTGAAATGTTGCTTTTTTCCTAAGATATAAAATATATCCAAATGAAACTGATGATTTGAAATTCCAGCAGGCTATGGATTGCAAATATGAAAATTATCAGGGTTGGTCAAACTTTTGCATAAGACTGTATGCTGTTATTTCACTTTAAAAGCAATGAAATACCCTATGTTTTGCTGTAAAAGTGAAATATTTAAACCTGCATGCAGCAAAATGAGAAAAAAGAATGGCATTTAGAAGCCTTTGCATCTGAATTTTTATATAACTTGTTTAAATAAATATATATACAAGTATTGCTATTATATTATAATTGATGCGAAATATAATCTAATAACTATACTACTTATGGAAATAAGCAAAGAAAATAAAGGTTCTAACCTAGTGCACTTTCGTACACACTGGCCAGCCTGTAAATAAAGAGGGTTTTTGCGTGTTGACTGGCAGCGTGTGCAAAGCTGTTCATCTTGGCACTGGGCACAACCTTGTGGGCATGTCTCACAGTGACCACTATCCTTACTGCCAAAGCTACCCACTGGGCATCTTGCTACACACTGATCTGCATTCAAATATCGACCTGGAACACAAATACATAAATGTCTAAATATCCTTTCATCCACCCCTTCATGCATCCAACAAAAGTTTTTTTCCATCCGTCATATTTGTATTGCTCAAAATATACCTTTGACACATGTGTTGCACTGATTCTTCATTTTCCCCCAGCAGGATTCACATAAAGAGTGACAGGCCTCACATTCCCCATCATCTGAGAGACATCAACAGGAACATCAATTAAATAAAATTATTACAAAAAGAGCCTGAGCCTTTTAAGGACAATATTTAGCTGAAATAACTATTTGTAAATCTGGAATATGAGGGTTCAATAAATTGAAAAACTGAGAAATTTACATTTAAAGTTGTCTAAACAAAGTTTATGGTCGCACTTTATTTTGATGGTCCATTTGTTGAATTTAAGTTACATTGCATCGACATGGCAACTAATTCTCATTAGATTATAAGTAGACTGTTAGGTTGGGGTTAGGGCTTAGTTGATGTACTTGCAAAGTTTCTTATAGTCAGTTAAATGTCTGTTGAAGCAGCAGTATCAGCTGATATTAAGCAGACAGTTTACTAATACTCTAATGGACCATCAAAATTAAGTGTTGCCAAGTTTATAAGCATATTACTAATAAAAAGGTTTTGATATATTTACAACAGGAAAATACTTTATATTCTAATGAAAGTTGACATTACATGAAGTCTCAGTTTATTAAATTTTTTGTGCTCTTACTATGACCCTAGATTGACTCCATGTCTTACCAGTGAGATACATCTGTGCAGGGCAAACATCCTGTTCAGACACACAAGCTCCACTGTCAAGCGTCAGTCCCTCGCTACAGCTTTCACAGTCACTGTCCTCCGGGCCACTGCATGTTCTGCAGTCAGAGTGGCATTCCTCACACTCCTGAGATTCGTCATCATTATAGAACCCATCGGGACATTCTCGAACACATTTCCCATCTGAAGGATACATTTAGATTGTGAAAACCATGAAAAGATCATGTCAAATTCATTGCAAAATTAGGGGTCTATGCATTGTACACACTGCTTTAAATGCAGATAGAGCTAAATAGCTAACACTTTAACTTGCGCTCTAAGACAAAAAAAAAAAAACAGTTTCTTTGGTTAAATTGACCCTTCGCTAAGCCACACCCGAAAACCGCCACACACCAATCGTGGCGAGGGAAACAAGCCAAAGCATTGTGCAAATCTGATAGCCGGTATACTAAAAGTTTGGACGGGGTGGTGGAATTGTTTTCCCTTTCCAAAACCAAATACCCAAGGGGAGAAATGCCAGCGTGGATCAAGCTGTGTGAGGGGCGCTAAAAGAGCGGGTTAAGTTGTTTTTTTTTTATTCCTGACACATTGAGTGATAGACGGCAATAACTCACACACCTCTTACTATGAAAAGATCTAAACTGTGTTTCCTACAAAAATACAAAGCAGGTTATGTTTCCCAGCTGTCTTTTTCTTTTTTTTTCCGCTCGATATTATGAGCACTGCTCTGTTTAAGTCCTCACAATAGCTGTAAGAGTGAGCACATTCCAGTCATATTTCCATCTGTTTCAAGCTACAAATATTTGAAATTACATATCAACAGAACAAAACAGAGATGTGATCACAAACTGAGCGCTTGCGATCAATTAATGTGTACTTCACCCGTAGCTGTTTTTCAGTCATTTATAACCCTCATGTCCATGTCAGAGCTACAATTCACAGATGTTTTCATCAGTCTTTTGGAGATTTAGTCATTGGTGACGACGTTATAGCGGGTTAGTATCTGCTTTTATATTTGGTGTCGGATGAATATTTGCTGGTGGGGAAAGTCAATTTGTTCACTTCTGCTATTTATACTTTGATTTGCATTTCAATAAATTTTTTCCCCACTTAACTGCAAATTAGAATAGAAACTGTATAAAAACCACACAAAAACATACTGACAGTTATAGCTATTGTACATTGTTATGGGTCAATGATGCTAATATTTGGCACAAATCCATCAATTTCCCCTTTCTGGCTGTTCTTTCTATGAATAAATTATGTAGACACACTGTCCATGCGTGCTTCCTCGTCGGTTAATACCAAAAATAGAAAAAAATAGTTAACTGGAATAACTACTGCAGTCATGATCATCTGATCTCATATGAAGCAAGAGATCACGATGACGTATGACGATGCGTGCAGGTGCTGTAGTGCTGTCCCAATTCTTAGGGGTACATTTAAAGCCCTTCCCCTTCCCCTTCATCCTCGGTTTTAAGGGCCAAGGGAAAGGGGAAGGGGTAGGGGTACAAAAATAGAATTGGGATTGGGCTATAGTGTTTATAGACAACATGGAATTACCAGGACAGAGGGAAATGATAACTAATTAAAACTTCTCTAAATCTGAAGACATACTAGGGGATGTGCTGAAAAAAATGAAAAATATTTTTTTAATATTGGTAAATATTTTAAAAGATTAAAAAGTTCACAGGAGAGGTAATAATTTTGATTTCAACTGTATATATATATAGATGTCTCACTTGATATGAAGAAGTCAGCTTCACACCAGCTGCACTCATCTTCATCACAGTTGACACAGTCATGTTCACATGACACACAGCTCATGGTCTCCTCCACTGGGTATGTCTTAGAAGGACAATTTTTATAGCAGCTTTCCTCAAACCTGTGCAACACGTATGCATTTCACTAACATCTCTGAACACCACAAATCTGTATAATTGGATAGTTCTGATATGACATGCAAATATTCTTACCTGTAATATCCATTAATGCAGGAAAGACAGTGTTTTGGATTATCTGTAAAACGTAAAAGCAACAGTAAATGATTAAAAAGTCAAGTCCCCACCAATTAGACATATGCCAATATCCAATAATTAAATATATTTTTATAATAAACATGTACAATATTCATATTGTGAGCACTCTAAGATACAGTGAATAATTATTTATTATTTAAACTTTTAGTGTGCTCATCAGTCCTTTTCTTTTCGGCTAAGTCACTTTATTAATATGTTATATATTAATATTTTATATGTTTAATATTAATATATTAATTCATATGTTTTATGCAGCAGATGCCCTTCCAGCCCATCACTTGGAAACATCTATACACACTCATTCACACACATACACTACAGACACTTTTAGCTTACCCAATTCACTTATACCACATGTCTTTAGATTTGTGGGGGAAACCTTTAAGTATGCCTTTTAAGAATATTTACATTGCGTTTGTATTGATAGTCATAATATGACAAAGTGCTTGGAGATGTCACGATCACCAAAAATGTAGCCTGTGCAGGTTGCTGGAGAACTACACATCTTCCAGTTTAATGAACTACAACTCCCATCATGCACCTCTCTCACACACACACACACACACACACCAGTTCCTGATTCCCTCTCAATTCCCTCTGATTACACACAGACAGCTGGAAGCTCATGATGGACTAATCAGATGGATTATAAAAACAGCACACACACACACACAAATTTCAAAGCTTTTCCTTGTCCTGTCTACCGTGTTTTTGCCTTGTTTATTGTTTATATGTTGTTTTGTCGTCTGTCCCAGCCTTTCGCCTGCTTTTCTGACTACGCTTTGAATTACCTGCATGCTCCTGTTTGCCACTGCCTGCCTGCTTATTCTCTTTAATAAAGCTACACATGGATCCTCACCTCTGTTGCAACCCGACTTATTACAGGAGACTTAATTGATAAATTAGCGTAATAGTTCAAACATTAACATTTTTACATGTTCATCTGGCCTACTACATGCTGAAATATTGACTGAAAATGCTCCAAAAGGCTCCAATTGTTAACATTATTTAATTTAACTAAACTTGTGTTGAAGACTAAAAAAAACATTATTAATCTTAGCTGATGTCCAATTCTTAGTTAATGCCCAATAATGTGTTGAAATTATAGTCGATATATGATCACAACTGTTTTAATAAATGGGGAATTAATTAATAAAATGTTGTTGTTTTTTTAACAATAACACTTTTTCTCACTGTTGATTATAATTCATTAACTAACATTCACTAATGAGTCTTTATTTTAAAGTGTTATCTATTGTATGTTATACTAAGTACTAAGTATTTTACTAAGTATTTTTTTCTCATTATACCTTTTAAAGTGACATTTTTTGCAGATTACGTCAATATCGGCAAATTCTGTATTTAATCACATTAAGAAAACCTGATGCTGCTATACACGACCCATTACAGTAATTCTAAAAGTAGTTTTAATTGATATAAGACAGAGGTGTTACAGCAGTAATTTTCACCTTAGCAAACTCAAGACATTGCTGAACTTACAGAGAACACACTTATGACATCCCTCTTCGCATGGCATGCAGTCATCATATTCTGGGTCTTCCACCTCTCCTAAAACACACACATATATTAGGTAACAAAAGCATTTTAATATAATTTTATTAACAATATGTGTGCTCAAAAATGCACATAATAGTTTCAAACAACCGAAATGTCAAATGTAAGTGACTAAAAATGTACAGGAAGATAAGGGCCATGTCTATATGGCTTGCACAGAAAAGAGCAGCTTGAACATTATGTTAAATATATCTTTTGTTGCTAAATCAAAATAATGTCCCCCCATTTTTCCCATCTGATACATGCAAATATATGCAAATTACAAATATGACATACAAGTTCATATTTGCATTTAAACATACAAAAATATTGCAAAGCTGGCCATTTACATGTAGAATTTCTCAACCACTTGAATTACAAATATGTACACATGTATTGATATATATTAGATATAATTATATCATATTTTTGTGACCATATGCTCATATATAAACATATAAAATGAGTAAATATATATATACATATATAAATATATATATATATAAATGAAACTCCTATGGTTTAAATATTTGTTTTAACCATTTTTGCTATGTTTAGAAATTTTATTGCATCCGCAGCATAAACATATGCCAGAATCTGTAACACTTAATTTTGATGGTCCATTTTAGTATTAGCAGACTGTCTGCTTAATATCTGCTGATACTGCTTCTTCAACAGACATTTAACTGACTATAAGAAACTTTTCAAGTACGTCAACTTACACTAACCCTAACCCCAACCTTAACCCTAGCCCCAACCTAACAGTCCATTTATAATCTAATGAGAATTAATTGACATGTAGATGCAAAGCAACTTAATTCAACTAAAGGACCATCAAAATAAAGTGTGACCGAATAATCAATACATAATTAATTATAAATCAGGGTCTAAGTCAAAGGATAATGATTGAGTGAGTGTTGTATATATGACATATATTTATGGCATAAATTTGTTTATGAAATCTGCATCTGCCATATATCAGACTTATGGATTGTGGATTGTGTGACCTTGGAAATGTATGGAGACATTAAAGACATACCTTCACCACACTCCAGTTTATTACAGACTCCATTGTTGACGTAGAAAGAGTCCTCACACTTGATGCAGTGTGTGGCTGATGAGCAAAGTTTGCAGTATGAAGGACACGGCTCACATGCCTTCATGACTGTGTGAAAATGAGCTTTAGGACATGCATCCACACATTGGCCACGGTACAGGTACCGGTCCACTCCAAACTTATCTAAAAAACACAGGACACACATACACGCACACACAATATATCATACACATGGCCATACATTAGATTTTCTGTATAGAACTAAATTACAGGTGTAGTCTCTAATATTCACCTCTAAATGTATCTTCTTACAATGTATGTACGAGTTAATGATTACTCCAGAGCACTTTACGACAAATTTTAAGTGCTATGTAATTAACAATGCTTTTGGGAAACAATCTGTAACATTAAGATCAGTCACATGATAATTTTTATGATCTACTTGGGCTTCCGATGTCTTTGGGAAAAGCAGACCAAACTGTCTATCTGTACAAAAAATGTTGGATATATTTGAGTTTTATCTATAAAAAGTAACCTAAGCAGAAAGCTATGCAAAATCTATTAATAGCAGTTAGCAAAAAGAAAATGATTTATAAAATTTGAAAATGACCAAAAGTGACTTTAAAATAATTCAAAACCACCTGAATGTAGTTTGAAACACACTTGATTCATATTGCATGTGTGCAATTGTTTGCATTTTTTGCTTGTTTTTCCTTTTTTGCCATTCAAGATTTCTAAGTTAAAAATTGCTGTGATTACACATGTAAAAAAGTACTACAGTAAAAATCTGTTACATCTTTAACAGTATTTTTTCTTAGTTTATACAATGAATAATCGGTTAATTGGCAGAATGGGTAAGAAAGGTGATTTAAGTAACTTTGAACGTGGCATGGTTGTTGGTGCCAGATGGGCTGGTCTTATTATTTCAGAAACTGCTGATCTACTGTGATTTTCACTTACGACCATCTCTAGGGTTTACAGAGAATGGTCTGAAAAAGAGAAAATATCCAGTGACCGGCAGTTCTATGGGCACAAATGCCTTGTTGATGCCAGGCGTCAGAGGAGAATGGCCAGACTGGTGCGAGCTGATAGAAAGGCAACAGTAACTCAAATAACCACTCGTTACAATCAGAGTATGCAGAAGAGCATCTCTGAACACAACATGCCGAACCTTGAGGCTACAGGATGGGGTACAGCAGCAGAAGACCACACCGAATGCCACTCCTGTCAGCTAAGAATAGGAAACTGAGGCTACAATTCGCACAGGCTCACCAAAATTGAACAATAGAAGATTAGAAGATTGCCTGGTCTGATGAGATTTCTGCAGCAATATTTGGATGGTTGGGTCAGAATTTGGCGTCAACAACATGAAAGCTTGGATCCATCCTGCCTTGTAATCAACCGTTCCCCTTCGGATGGGGAACTCCAATGCTATGTGGAAACTTCCACTATGGGGATTTCGTCAGAATCCAATCATCTGAAAGAGTATAAAAACGGGCCAATGAAATGCCAATGAGTTGGCAGCGTCAGCGTGCACAGCTGGCATCAATGACAATCAGTCATGCTATAAAGACGCAGCCAGTGCCATGCTCGACATCCTTTCGCTTTCAGAGCCTTTCACGAAGCTTCTGAGAGAGTCTTTGAGGGTATCTCCAACCTGTGTCTACAGAGAGAGATCGAGAAGCAGCTTCTCCCGGTCCAGAGCGCGTATACGCAGTGGCAGATGGTCGAGCTGGGTATTTCTCCCTTGCCTGGCGTCCTTTGGGTCCGGTCCTCCAAGAGCGGTTTGTATATAGGAAAAAGCTTTCCTAAAAGAGCAACACGGTCGTGCAGCGCGTCTTTTTCAAGACGTCACTCCGACCGTGCGTTTCTGGATGCGGTGGTTTCCTATCCCCGGATGATGGGCACGAGCACAGCGTTTCATGTCTGGGGGTCCAGCATGTTAATGCGGTGCTCGCGGGCAGTGCATGCCATCACTGATGTCATGTCTGTTGCGCAGTTAAGATCGCGGCTCGCTCTTGCAAAAGAGCCACCCACCCCAGTTGTCCCCCGCACTGCGGTTGGCACTCGGGCAGATCTGAGGGTTTCAGTGAGAGTAAATCCGCCGCCCCCGGGCCGTGGACCTCTCGCTCCTCCACGCGCTCCATCCAAGCTTCAGGTGAAGAGAAGCGCTCCGTCCTTGGATGGTCGCTCTCTCACCTGATGACACCGGGGGTCAGATGTCCATCGCTGCATCGGAGGATGGGCTGTCATTGTCTGATGAGGATGCGAGCCCGCTCGCTCCCTCCCTCCGGGGTGGAGAGCGCGGCGTTAGCATCTAAAAAGCAGACGTGATGGCCATGCTTTCTCGGGCTGCTTCGGCCGTGGGTCTGGTGATGGTTTATCCCCCAGCCCCGCAGCCGGACCGACTAGATGGGTGTATGTGGAGGATATAAGGAGGCAAGACCTTCAACGCCTCCCGTCTCCTTCTTCCCGGAAGTGCACAGTAAACTCACGCTGTCCTGAGGGCACTTTTTTCTGCCCGATCTGCGTGCGCTTCCATCCTCACCATCCTTGGAGGTTGGGCTGTCAAGATCTGACGAGGATTCGAACCCGCTCGCTCCCTCTGGGACTTTGAGCGCGGCGTCGAATCCAGAAGCAGACTTTGCGGCTGTGCTTCCCCAGGCTGCTTCGGCCGTGGCTCTGGAGATGGTTTATCCCCCAGCTCCGCGGCCGGACCGATTAGAGGGGTGTGATGTGGAGGATGAAGGCGAGACCTTCTAAGCCTCCCCATCCCCTTCTTCCTGGATGGGCACAGTAGGCTCACGCAGTGTGCTGCGTGCGCCTTCCCCCTCACCATGCACGCTATGGCCACCTACCAGCGCTACCAAGCGCAGGCGCTGGCCCGGCTGCACGAGGATGGTTCTGACCCAGGACTGAGCATGCGCTCCGCACCGCAACCGACTATGCTCTTACAAAAAAAAAAAAAAAAAGTCGGCTGTGTGTGCCCTGGGAAGGACGATGATCACATCCGTGATCCAGGAATGCCACCTCAGGCTAAACCTGGTGATGTGCGTGACGTTGACAAAGTTCGCTTTCTTAACTCACCCATATCCCAGGCTGGCCTGTTCGGCGACACTGGCGGTGAATTCGCCCAGGAATTCACGCCGGTGATAGAGCAGTCGGAGGCGATGGGCGAGGTCTCTATCGGCGGGATTGTATGACCGCTCCCCCCCCGCCAAGCCATCCACATCCACTGCTTTTTCGCCGAGGACGCCCGCCCGCAACTTTGCTTCGCCGCCCCCGCCTCCGGCCATGCGGCTGCGCCGAGCATCGCACCGGCAACCAGCGTCCCCCGCCCAGGGCGCCGCTAAGTTCGGTAAAACGGACCGCGAAGCATCACTGAGGCGGGCCATCTGGGGAGGAGGGAATTTGCTCTTTCCCCGCTGGAGGGCGGGGCACGTTATTTAAAGGCGTAAAAAAAAAAAAAAAAAACGCCATCAAAATCCTCAGTGAAAGAGCACTTTTCCCCTCCTCCGGATGTGACAGCCCGAACACTGCCAGTCTGGGACGCTATGCCTTCCAGCTCGCAGGATCGGTGCATTTCGCCAATGGCTCATGGAGCACGAGAGAACGGTCTCCTTTCTCTCCACTCCCAGCCCCTCTCCTGGAGTTTGAGTGCGAGACAAGAACATCTCCTCTCCTGCTCTCCTGTGGGACCCCAGCGCTCCCCGGATGAGCCCACTCACTCCACGCTGCCCCGCCGCTGGCACGTCAGCGATCGTGCGGGTGGGACCATTTGCGGGGGCTCTGCCTGCCTGGTTAGCGCGGGCCAGCCCATCGCAATGGCTCATCCATACGACCAGACTCGGCTATGCGATTCAGTTCGCGAAACGGCGTCCCAGGTTCACGGGCGACCAGGGTCAGTCCTGCGTCCGCCCCTGTCTTGCGAGAGGAGATTGCTGTCCTCCTGGCGAAGGATGCAATCGAGCCGGTCCTCCAGCCGAGATGGAGCGCGGGTTTTACAGCCCGCACTTCATCGTGCCCCAAAAAAAAAAAAAAAAAAAAGCGGTGGGCTATGGCTAATCCTATATCTGCACATTTTGAACCGCTGCCTTCACAGGCTGTGCTTCGGAATGCTTACGCAGATGCGCATCACGCGATGCGTTCGTCCTCAGGATTGGTTTGCAGCAATAGATCTGAAGGACGCGTATTTTCATATCTCCACACTTCCACGCCACCGGCAGTTTCTGCGGTTTGTGTTTGAAGGTCGAGCGTGGCAATACAAGGTCCTCCCCTTCGGGCTCTCTCTGTCTCCGCGAGTTTTCACCAAGCTCGCGGGGGGTGCCCTCGCGCCCCTCCGGCTCGCCGGCATCCGCACGCTCAATTATTTCGATGACTGGCTGATTTTTAGCCCACTCTCGGGAGCAATTGATTATGCACAGAGACAAGGTGCTCCGGCACCTCCGCCCGTTGGGGTTTCAGGTCAACCGAGAAAAGAGCAAGCTCGCCCCCGTGCAGAGCATCTCCTTTCTCAGGTTGGAGCTGGACTCGATCACTATGGAGGCGCGCCTCTCACGAGAGCGCGCCGAGGGTAATGCTGAACTGTCTGAGAGAGTTCGACAGGAAAAAAAGTGGTCCCCCTGAAATTATTTCAGAGGCTCCTGGGGCATATGGCATCCGTAGCCGCGGCCACGCCGCTCGGATTACTCCATATGAGACCACTACAGCATTGGCTTCACGATCGGGTCCCCAGACGCGCATGGCACGCGGGCCCACACCGAGTGACTGTCACTGCGCTGTGTCACCGCACCCGCACCCCCTGGAAAGGACCCCTCCTTCCTACAGGCCAGTGTGCACCTAGGTCAGGCGTCCAGGCAGGCTGTCGTTTCGGCAGATGCCTCCAGTATGGGGTGGGGGGGCCGTGTGTAGCGGGCATGCTGCTGCGGACCTGTGGAGGGGAACCCAGCTGCATTGGCATATCAACTGCCTAGAGCTGTTGGCAGTGTTTCTCGCTCTGCGCCGCTTTTTACCGGTGCTGAGGGGGCAACACGTGCTGGTCAGGACGGACAGCATGGCCGCGGTAGCGTATTCCATCCGGATGGGGGGTATACGCTCCCGCTGCATGTCTCAGCTCGCTCGCCGTCTGCTCCTCTGGAGTCATACGCGGCTGAAGTCGCTGCTTGCTATTCACACCCCGGATGGGCTCAACCGTGCAGCCAACAGGCTCTCACGGCAGCTCCTTCCCCGGGAGAATGGCGACTCCACCCCGAGTCATGCGTAAGTATGCACTCCCCCCCAGTGAGCCTACTCGCGCAGTTTCTGTGCAAGGTCAGGGAGGACGAGGGGCAGGTCTTGCTAGTTGCGCCCCTGGCCCAACCGGACCTGGATATCAGAACTCTCCCTCCTCGCGACGCCCCCCCTGGCGAGTCCCTTTGAGAGAGGACCTACTCTCTCAGGGACAGGGCACCATCTGGCACCCTCGCTTAGTTCTGTGGAACCTCCACGTGGGGTCCATAAGATGCGACGAGGAAGACTTAGGTAACCTACCGGTGGCGGTGGTTAATACCATCACTCAGGCTAGTGCACCCTCTACGAGGCATGCCTACGCCCTGGAGTGGAGTCTATTCACTGAGTGGTGCGCTTCTCGCCGAGAAGACCCCCGATCTTGCCAGATCAGTGTTGTGCTTTCTTTCCTTCAGGACAGGTGGAGCGAAGGCTGTCGCGCTCCACACTGAGGGTTTACGTGGCCACCATCTCCGCTCATCATGGTGCGTGGATGGCGGCACCGTGGGGAGGCATAACCTCATCATCCAGCTCCTCAGAGGTGCTAGGCGGATGTTTCCACCCCGCCCCCCTCTCATACCCTCTTGAGATCTCGCGGTAGTGCTACGAGCCTACGTGGGGATCCCTTCGAACCACTCGACTCAGTATCCTTGAGATTTCTGTCCTTGAAGACAGCTCTGCTGGTCGTGTTGGCATCGGTTAAGAGGGTTAGGTACCTGGAGGCATTTTCGGTCAGTGACTCGTGCCTAGAATTCGGGCCGGCCTACTCTCACGTTGTCCTGAGACCCCGGCCCGGCTATGTGCCCAAGGTTCCTACCACGCCGTTTAAGAATCAGGTAGTGAGCCTGCAAGCGCTGCCCGCGGAGGAGGCAGACCCAGCCCTTTCATTGTTGTGTCCTGTTCGCGCTTTGCGAATACATGTGGACCACACTCAGAGCCTTAGATCCTCTGACCAGCTCTTTGTCCATTACAGTGGTCGGCAGATGGGAAGTGCCGTATCTAAACAGAGGTTGGCCCACGGGATATCGCCTTTGGGCCAGGGTGAGCCGTGTCCCCCGGGGGTGAGAGCGCACTCCACTACGGAGCATCGCATCCTCCTGGGCGTTAGCACGCGGCGCCTCTCTGACAGACATTTGTAGAGCTACGGGTTGGGTGACACCCAATACATTTGCAAGGTTACAATCTGCGAGTGGAGCCGGTTTCCTCAAGGGTATTAGGCAACCCTTGGTGATTGAGGAAACGATTCGGTTGAGGTGTCGAAACACGCTTGCTGCGCCACTCTCCCTAACCCGGAGATACGTGCGCTTTTTCAGCTTTGTCAGTTTAGTTCCCCATTTCTTTGGCGAACCCTGCAGAGTTCCTCCGAGGCCCCCAGCACCTGACTCAGCGGAGGAGTCAGGTGTTGGCCCGTTACGTTGTCGGCATGCCCGCTGGTCAGCCCGCGTTCTGGGTATAGGTGCCTGCTATGTGTGATCCCCGCTGGCGATCCCATACGTTCACTCAGCCACGGTATAGTCCCCCCTTCTAGGGCAGGCTCGTGTCTTCCCTCCCCGCTAACCATCCTTATGCAAGGACTCCCCATCTCTGGGCTAGTCCATAGGTTGTCACCAGGTCTCCCCTCTGGGTAACAGGTGAGCTCCGCAGCGTCCTCCCTATCGGGACTGAACGCTTTCCCAACGTACTGTCGTATCAAAACCTATCACAACAGTAAAAGTTCAGTTAATATATGACCCTTAAATGGCCAATACAAATAGTTGTTTGATGAAAAAAAGAGACAAAAATAATAAAATATATATTACTTTTTCCTAATAATAATAATAATAATATATATATATATATATATATATATATATATATATATATATATATATATATGTATATATATATATATATATATATATATATATATATATATATATATATATATATATATATATATATATATAATATAAATATAGTATAAATATAAATTTAACACATTTCTAAACTTAATAGTTTTAATAACTCATTTCTTTTCATTTGACCCAGCAGAAGCTCGAGCCAGCGACCTTCTTGCTGTGAGGCGACAACGCTACCCACTGTGCCATTGTGCCGTCATATATATATATATATTTTGCCTGTGTACAATGTGCTTGTGAATTTGAGGGTAGTAAAATACAGGGAGGTATGTATTTGTGTTGAGCTTTGGTGTGTTTGTTTGGTTGCTGAATTTAAATATCAAAACTATTCATTAGAAATTAGTCAATGTAACACATCATCACACAAGGTCACACACATTAGGGCTAATTTATTTACTGAGACTACATGCATACTGACCTGTATCACAGCTGGTACAGTTAGAAGGACCAGCATCAACACACTGGGCACAGGTGTGATCACAGAGGTGACATTGTCCACTGGATGGGTACTTCCCATTTGAGCAGCTGACCACACATTGACCATAATCCAGCCAACTACAATAACAGGACAGGACATTGACTTTAATAGGAAATAACCAAGAGAGACATAACAGGAACTCTACTATATTCCAACATAACAAAACATTAAATGACAATAGGTTGTCCTTCATCACAAATCTACATCATCTTGTGCAACAAAAATGAAAGTAAAAACAGTATTTTCTTCACAATGCATAGCTTTTAAGTGCAGTGAAATTTCACCAATATTTGTGTGAAACATGGTTAATGCTGACGCTTTATTAAAGCTAATATTTATTTAAAGTCACAAAGTGATTATAATGTTTAGTTGGATTCTGCTACTGTACTATTTGGTTTCATGTGGTTTAACACAGACATCAAAAGACGGGATGACCTCAACGTCAACAGTGACAACAAACAACTTCAGGAAGCAATGCAATGCCTACTGGATAAAATAAAACAAAACTCATCCACGACATACAGTATAGCATAAGAATAAATTATGCCGTTGAATTGTCTTACTACTTTTACTTTATTGTATATTTATTTTAGTTTTTAATAGCATGTACCAATTACTGTACATATTGGTCAGAATTGACATGATTAGCATATTGCCTGTTCACAGTATCCATCCAAATCTACTTTGAAACAATTTAGCACTATATATCGCAAATAAAGGTTACTAGTAAAGTGAGCTTTAATGTATTTGTCATATTATACACTTTTGACTTAGAAATAGGGTGAGCAGGGACGAAAGTAATGTGGGACGAAAGAAACAAAGTGATTTTCTTAAAGCCCTGATTTGCTTTCGAGACTATAACAGCACATTCAGCATGCAACGCTTAATGGAGCAGGCAATTATCACCTGATTTCTGGACCGTGTGCCGCGGTTGAGTCAGAATTTCAGTTTTTAAGCGCAGAAAGTAAATTATTATTGTAGTGGTTCTTTTTTCTTATTACAAGTTGTGATTCTCTTTTCATATTTCACACTAATGATCAATCTACAGGTTATTTAGTGCAATAACACATCCTTCAGTTTGCAATGTCAGATTAAAAGTTAATCAGGTTTAAATGGCAAGAGTTCCTGTGGGGATGAAAGTAACACTGTTATTTATGCACCACTGCTAATATTCATAACTTATTTTTCACTTCCACATTAGAGGTTTCAGTGTTTTGATTCAGATGTTTTATAAAATGAATGCATTGTAATGGAAATTCATTTATATTCATCTCCTAGATGTGAATGCATTTTCTACTCAATTTTACTGTGCATGACTACTCTGTGTTTTTCATCTTACACTTCTATTGTGTAATGTTGTTTGTCTCCTTGTTTTGTATGGTTCAGAAAGGTTGAGACACCTAACGTAAATATGATATGGCCTGATTAAAAGACAAAAATGAAGCAGTAAACAAGAATTCAATACAGGGGAAAGATAACTATAATCCATGATGCATGTGCCTAGCGCATGACTTTAGTGACCTTGTAAGCAGTACAGGGGAGAAACCAGATAAAAAGAGAGAGCACTCTGTTTCAGTGTCTCACTCTGCAGAAACTGTCGTTGCTGTATGATTGTGACCTTCTTTGCAAAGAATAAAACTTTAAAAGACACCCTGGGTAACACTTTGTCTTTTTTTACCACAGAGAACGCCTCATTAAAGAAAAATTGCCACTACAGCATATAGCCAATAATAATAAAAAAATATTCAAAAATTTTAGAAAACCGTAACATTTTGCAATGTTGGATTGCTTTTGAAACATTTGAGGGTGCTGAAATTTAAAATGAAAATGCAGTTTAGTATATGGGACAGTCTACCAAAAACATACATTTTCACTTTTAAAAAACATGACAGAGCCTGACTTAAGCTTCTCAAACAATCATACAAAAACAAGCATAAAATCATACAATTCAATGATACTTGAATACTTGATCATATTTGATCACTGTCAGCTTCTTCTCCGTCAAATGATGTGACTTCCGAGTCATAGCCTTAAATATGTAATGCACACATTTTATGTTAAATTTAACACAAATGTGACAGGACTGACAGAAACACGGGGGCAAGGACAAGGACAATGACAGAGTTTGTACAGTGTAAAGTGTTTTTAATAAAGAAAAAACATCTGAAAACCAAATGAATGACCTATTCCTTTACAGAACAGCACACAGCAATCAACCATCAGTCCATTTTAGAAATTTTTGTGATGAAATACTTTTTATTCACTGTATTTATATTTTTATTTCAGGGACAGATCATGTACATTAAGGATAGAATGTCCCATTTTTTGCAAAAAATAAATGACAAAATAAGTTTGCAGTTAACATTAACAAGGTCATAGTCAGATATATTTCAAATAAGCCAGCTTAAGCCAGTAAATCTAGCAAATATTGTGTTACTTTTGACCCACCCATGTGTTACTTTTGTCCCTACTGATGGGGTCAAAAGTAACAATGTGCAATTTATGTTTAAAGTGAAATTATTTTAAAGTTGTTCTTTATTTGTTCAAAATACCACCCGATATTGATAAATCACACTAATGAGTTAGTGACCACAGCAAAAATATATTTCTGTCTAAAACTTTATCTTTTAAAAATAGGTTTTTATGAAAAATAGTACTTTCGGCCAACAAATCGTTGAAAAAAAGTCTTACTGTGTACTTAAGCAGCTGAGGCAATCCTCACTCTGTGGACCTTTACATTTCTGACAGGACACATCACATGACTGACACTCTCCACTCTCATCCTGATATTCCCCTGAAACACAAACCAAATCTATTATAGTTTTATCTGAAAAACTACTGTTCTTTGCATCAACAGGTTTCATACAAGAATAACTAGAACTTACCATCACCACAGTTGTGGCTGAGAACACAGACACCATCCTGAAGTGCATGTCCATCTACACACTCACTGCAGTTTGCTTTAGTTGGCCCGACACAGGCTAGACAGCTTGCATCACACCTGCACAAATGCACAATCCTCAGAGTCAAAAAAGTATGATGATAAATGTTGGAGGATGTAGCACACACGCACACACACACCTTTTACAGGTGCTCTGATTGTCCGAGTTCTGTTGTTCTGCATAGAAACCTTGATTGCAAGAGGACACACATCTCCAGTTCTCCATCAGGTAGCCTTCAGCACAGCGATTACATGACTCCAGACCTGCAGCTATACAGAGACATGAACCTAAAATATCTCATACACACAAAAACAAACTTACATACTGTATGTGTTTAACTTACATACTGTATGTGTTTAACTTACATACTGTATGTGTTTAAATGATGTGACTAAGAGATAAAAGTTTTTTAAACCAGATGTACAGAAAATGATCTTTTAATCTTTTAAATAATAATTCTTAACCAATATATCATGATTTGATCAAATAAGCAAGTTTCTACATATTTGTTTAGCATTTTTTCATAGAGTGCTTTGTGATAAAGTAACATAGGAGATGTTAACATATAAAGAATTGATAACAATATTTCTAAAATAGGCACTGAATCCAAGAATGAATGCCTTTAGACATTTTTCAATGTGTATTCAAATACTGTAATAATATATGAAAATATAAATCTTCTGTATGTGTTTTATATCTTAAACCCCGAGAGGTCAGTGTACGCCTGTTGAAACATCTTGGATCCAGGGTGTTGTATCCTGATATAACCTCCTGAGACACCGCCCATTGACTTGTGTTCTCTGTAGTGGACATTGTGTTTTCATTAATTTTCTTTGAATTTTTTTGAGCTACTTTGTCAAGTTCTGTTCATAGGACATCCTGGGCTTTCTAGTGATATGTCATTTGATTGGCTGGCATGCTAGGAACCACTTCTTACACTGCATCCAAAATAGCTGACATACAAAAAAGCACATTTTATGGGAAGGAGAGGGGCATGTAAAATTTAGCTTTTTAAATGTTTTTTACTATTATTATTACATATATTTATTTATTAAAGTGTCAGGAACAATAATTTTAGCTTTCAAAGCTGTTAACTTGTTTGTGTTTCAAAATACCATCCTTTTTTGAATGTCCTCTATAGTTGACACTAGGACCATCTTAATGTAATTAATGACTACATGTTGTAGAGGGCAGCACTGAAGCAGAGATGATTCTTTATAAAATAGTTAAGGGCGACTAAGGGTGATTTAGAGTCTGACAATAAGACAATTAGAGAGTTAGAGACAATTAGAGAAGGACTGAGAATGAAGGAATCAGTTTTAAATCACTTTTATGTTAAATTTGTTTTGGATTAACATCACCTTTTTTTTTTTGTTTTTGTTTTTTTGAGTTCGGCTCTCTTTCAGACTAAACTGTTTCAGGAATTTTAATACAAAAGAAAAAAATGGCTTTTGTTTTGTTTTTCTTACATCAATATTGGATTATTATCCCTTTACAGCCATATCCTGTACAGTTTTGTTGTCTGAGTGGCGGTCGTTTTGAACTAAAATGGTTTTGTGGTCCACTACAGTGGACATGCTGTAAAATAAAAAATAAAAACAAAATGTAAAAACTCTAAATTGTAGATTTTTTTTAACCCAAAGGTTGTAGGAATTCACAGAAAAAAAAGAAAAAAAAATTATTCGTGTCTCAGGTGGATCAAGCAAATACAGGTTAGATTATAACTACAACAATAAAAACACAATTTAAAACATAATAAAATCACTGACAGTGATTTATATGAAGACAAAACTATAAATAAAAGGAACTAAAACATACTTCTTTTGTTTAAACAAAATGTTCCTTTAAATATGAATGTCTAATTTGAAAAGTATCATTTCTATATTTGGAAAAAAAATATTACAATGTTTTTAGTTCTCAAATGAGTAGGCCTATATGTTTTATTATAAAATATAGATAGTTATTTACTAAAAAAAAAAAAAAAAAACTAAGTAGAAATATTTTAAATTCCTAATCCTTGTTCAATAAATCCCAAATGATGTTGGTTCATTGCCTAAAAGGACAATCCCAGAGGAATATAAACATTTCAGTAATGTCAAGAGTGTTGAGATCTCGAGCAAGCTAATCTGAATATATATTTGGTGGATGTCTTTGTTGATATGTTGTATTTCAGTAGATCGTACCAGCACATGTAGCACAGGCTGGGTGGCAAGCCTCACATGAGTCCTCCGGCTCACTGTAGTAACTCCCCACCTCACAACTCTTCTGACATCTGTTGCCCACTAGGCTAAAAAATATAGAGAAACAGTTATCTTTTATTACACTGAACTGACATATCAGTTCCTTTGGGAAGGGTCAAATATTTCATAAATTAAATAAAATACTTTCTTTAAAAAAAAACAAAAAAAAAACTGTGAATTACCTTGTGCCCTCAGAGCACTCAGTGCAAATGGAGGCTGAGGTGCATTTCATACAGTTCTCAATTTTACACTTCCTACACACGTTTTCCTCTGCACAGCAAAATAATTAAGAACATGTCACTACTATGCCAACAATAAGCATGGGAGAAGTAAACAATGCAAAAAAATAAAATCTTTAAAAACCAAGTCTTAATTAGCACTGGGAGACTTTAGATTTTAAATGCACCATTAGTGACACAGAATCTGTGTCATGAGTTTTACCATGGTAAAGAAAGTAGCCATCCTCACAGCTGGTCACACAGTTGTTTTTTTCCTCATTTAGATGGTAACCAGACTTACAGGTTGTGCACTGATCACTGCGGCTTCCCAAACACGACTTACAGGAGGAGTAACACTTCTTACACCTTTTCTTATCCCCCCAGTATCCACTTGGACACTCAGACACACAGGTCCTGAAAGAAATTGATGTTCATCTTCAGAAACTTTTTAAAAAGAAGAAAAGGATAGAGAAGAATATAATAAAATTGTCTGACCGTGTGTTATTTTTGAACTTTAGGAAAAGGTTCAAGCAGGAAATACACTGGTGAGGACCAGGTCCTTCACAACCATCCTCACTACATTCAGGGTCACAAGAACCTTATGTTTGGGGAAAAAAACAAGATTATATATTTTCAGTAGCTCCAAATATGGTCAATTGATGCAATGCATAAATGTGTTTTAGAAAAGCTAAGACAAAATATCAAACCAAGTGGCATTTTCACACATTTCAAGGTTTTTTTTAAAGAGCCCATATTATGGGTTTTTGAAAATGCCCTTCCATGTAGTGTGTGACATAGCTCTAAGTGAAGTGAAATATCCAGCTAAGGCTTAAATCTGTAAGTGTACAGTGTTTAAAACTATTGATTCATCTATAAAGGAGTTGACTCATAGTGCTTCAAACGAGTCGTCTTGATAACGAGTCATTAGGTGTTTCTTGTGCCCCCCCACTAACAGAAAAAAAGCCACACACAGACACAGACACCGGTCGAATGAAGTCACACTGTGCAGATGAATATTACTGACAGTCTACCCAAAGATGAAACCTCAGCAATATAGCCCAGCCTTGAGCAGTTCGAGTGCTTCTGGAAACTACATGCTTACAAAGAAGACTTCATCGGTTTGTAAAAGGAAGGATCAGTAAAGACTTTCTGAACATGGATCAGTGCATCATGAATCAGTTTCTACCCCCATTTCACAAGTGTAAGTACGTGCGATTATAAATTGATTATAATATTGTTGATTAGCTGCTGGGCATTTCACCCTGTCTCGCGCTGAAGGCTGTCAGTTTCGACCAATTGCAGCAGGCTGTCATCGGTCCAATCAGCGCAGATTAGCTTCGCGCTGAGGAGGGGTTTGGGTACAAATGAATCGCTGAACGATTCATATGGGAGTCGCTGGGATAATTAGGTAGAAATAAATGCAGATTATAAGACCATGAAAGTGTTTTTTGACCTTGCATGCATATTAGACTGTTGTTGGAGACCCTTACAACCTAAATATGACCCTATTTCATGCATAATATGGGCTCTTTAAGATTATTTTTGTATGTAAAAACAGTGATGGACAGTACATGCCATAAATAAAAAGTAATTAAAATGGCTTACAAAAAGTAATTTAGCTCTGATAGGTCTTTGTCTTTGCAAACACCACTTGATTTTTATCACTGCAGTTTTACAGAAGTCACAAAATGTTTAATATCCAATGAAATTCTTTAAAAAAACTATGTCCAAGTGGTTTTTGTGGGTACTGTATAAAAGAATTCTTTTATTTAAATGATCATGTAAAGTAATTTGCTTGAATCAGATAAATCACCATTATAGTCCTCTGTGATTTCATCCTCAGAAGGCAGCTGGGCAGAACGGGGCTGTTCATGTCTTGTGTATGGATGTGTGGATGTTCCATAAAGCACCAGGGACCATTCTACCAGTTTCCCTAATACAAACAATATAGAAGAGAAAGGTAACACTTTATGATAACTACACTCTATGAACTATTAATTAAGCATTATCTAATAGTGAATTCATTATTTGTTAAGCATTAACTCTACATTAATAAACGTTAGTAAGCTATTTATAACTGCAGACACAAATGCTCTATTCTTGACTTATAAGCATATTTATATTGTGCTTAACAATTGTATTTTCATACTTTATTAATTTTCATTATTAAATTAAGTATTGCATTATTCACAAACCATTTATTTAAGAGTTAATAAAGCATTTAATAACATACATAGTAACCATTACTATATGCCTGAATAATAAGATATGTAAATGTTGATTTCAATAGTTCGTTAATCATTTACTAACTCATTATGAATGATCTTAAAAACCACCAACTGCTTTTAAATACAAATGGTTTGGAAATAATGCAATACTTAATTTAGTCATGAAAAATCAATCAGTCACAAATTATAAAAGCACAAATATTAAGCACATTAATCATGTGCTTATAAGTCAAGAAAAGAGCATTAATAGTTGCAGTTATAAACTGCTTACTAACGTCTCTTAATGTAGAGTTAATACTTAACAAATAATGAATTCGCTAAATGCTAATGCTTAATAAATGACTCATAGTGTGTATTTATAATAAAGTGTTATTGATTATTACTATTATTACATGATTATATTAATATCACAGGTTGATAATATAAAAATGATTATATATAATGTTACATAATGTAATATATGTATATAATATAATGTAATAATACAATATAATCATTCATTTATTTTATTTTCAGTTTAGTCCCTTTATTAATCAGGGGTTACCTCAGCAGAATGAACCACAACTTATTCAGCATATGTTTTCACAGCAGATGCCCTTCCAGCCGCAACCCAATACTTAGAAACACCCATACACACTCATTCGCACACATACACTACAGACAATTTAGCTTACTCAATTCTCCTATTGTGCATGTCTTTGGACTGTGGGGGAAAGCGGAGAACCCAGAGGAAACCCATGCGAACACGAGAAAAACATGTAAACTCCACACAGAAATGCCAACTGACCCAGCCGGAGCTCGAACCAGTGACCTTCTTGCTGTGACATGTTGTCATAATATAATACTATTTAAAGGAATTAATTGGATTGATTTATTATGCTGATATAACTTTTTTCTCTTCTGAATTTATCAGAATCAAGAAGTAATCTTGTCATAAAAAGATCGACAGTTCAACATCTGTATAAAACGTTAATTATATTAATTATTTTTAAATAACATTTCAACTTTCTAAATATAAATCCTGCTTCACTTTTTTTTAAAGTAACTTAAAGTAACTTTTAGAGTAGAGTAACTTTTTAAAAGTAACTTTTTAATAATCAACTTAGAGTACGAATGAACTCAAAATTTTAATTTTAATTTAATGTTTATTTAAAAAACAAAACAAAAGCATTTATATGCATGTATAATACTGTACACACACACACACGCACATGCACGCATGCACGCACGCACATGCACACGCACACACACACACACATCAGTTTATTAACTGTTATTAAATTATTTGTATTATTATTTTATGCTGTGAGCACCTTGGAGTCGGGTGTTTCTCTTTGGAGATGGGGTGTCTCTAATATCCATGATCCAGTCTCCTGCTGGTCTTTCACCCCAGCAGTGAGTCGTCATAAATTCCCACTTAACGAAGCCGTCACTGGAGTGATCATTTGGTCTAGACAAAAAACAGGCATAGTATCATTAAACACTCAGATAATCCTTTACTTCTGAGCAGCTACAACATTTTTTTGGGTTATGTACACATATAAGAAGTTAATCAAGTGTAACAACACATCAAACAGTTTTCAATTTCATTTTTGGGTATGCACAAGCAAGGCACAACATATTAGTACCTGTTTGCTAGAAGCTGAGATGTGGTTCCAGAAGGTGATGTCAGTGTGATTGACAGGTCTCCACGGTGAGGATGTGTGATTGTGACACGTACAATGACATGCTCCAGATAAACCACCCGCTGCAGACGTTGAGCAGAGCAGCCTGAGGATTTCAACACTGACCTCAGCACTCGCTCTGGACTGACGATCCTAACATAAAATTTAAAAATATTGATTTCAGAAATTTCTTGTGATGTTCCTCTGAGGTTCTCATGTATTATCAATAGAGTTTTATGAGTAATCTAAAGTAGTTTAGAATCTTCAGTATATATTTATGATCATACAGCTACCTTGCAATCTGGCCTATGTTTTCCTCACATATGTGTTGAGGAGGCACTTGTTTCCAGGTCTCTGCGTTCTTCACCATGGCCTCAGCATTCAGCAACCCAAACCCATAAAGGTGACTAACTGCAAAACAGCCAATGACAACACAGTGTATTGCACACTGTCAATGACAGCACACTTTATTACACTTACAATTGTATAGTCAATGATTAAAGACTGTATTTCACATCATATATGCATTATTATGGAGATAATAATATGCCAACACAATCTGAATTTGAATTGTGTTCATTTAAAATAAATGACAATTGTAATTTAATGAATCAGAATTTTTATATGCTGCTAAAATTGTTTTGAATTTGAATTTCTTATTTTAAATTTGAATTTCTTAATTTGATAACATCTGAAATGTAAGACAATGGAATTTTTCAAGGCTGATTTTTTTATAGATGTACTTTCAAACGTTTGATTTTTTTTGTTCTGATTCATAGACTGCAGATATCTTCAAGATGTAGAAATTCAGAACATCAAATTCAATATTCTAAAATTCAAAACCAGAAATTCAGATCGTGAAATTCAGATTCAGCAGCAAGTGGGTCAGAGGTCATCAACAGAAAAGAGTGGACGATCACCGAAAAGTCAAACTGAGCATTTCGGCCAATCACAGTGCTGCATGAGTTTACTGGTGTATGTGAGGAGGACACACATCGTTTGCGCACTGACTATCGGGGGTCAGCTATTTTCAGTAGTTTGTGTAATAAATATGCATCATTCAGTGGACCAAATTCATATATTTCATTCAATTACATTTTGTTTTTTTGAGGGATAAAGAGCTGATTCTGACCTATACTGTAACCTCTGATGGGTTATCTCAGAAGACACAGGCCTCTTACACCTTTACCAAAGTCACATTTAAGGACTTTTCAAGCTCTTTCCAGGTGCATTTACAAACTATCCCAGCATTTTACTGTGGTAAAATACATATTTGCATTTGCACGCATTACACTTCTTCGTCAAATTATATAAGATGCTATTTGTTACAATATTCTATAGTACAGCATAGCATATACAGTATTTTAAGGAAAATTTTTGATGATATGTTTGCCCAAAGCCCATTATCAACATTGAAATGCTGCCTCTTTTAAATATCTTCTATTCACATTCAAGATTTCATATTTAATCTTACATTTATTTTCAGTTGAATGATCAGATTTTTTTAAATATTTAAAAAAAATACATAATTTTTTAGCTAAATACATTGAAAACAAAATGTCCAATGGGTGGCGCCAAATCTCTATCTTTGTCACTGAATTGTTCACTCAGATTCGTTCGAATCGGCTCATTTGTAAATGAATTAAGTGACTCACTATAAATGACTCGTTCAGAGATTTCTTGTTAACAGCATTTGTTGCGCTTAAAACTTAGTTTCAAATGGTCACAACATAAGAGGTGTTAAAAAGTCTATATTATTGTGAATAGAGTACAGGGAAAGCCACCTGATGAGTTTTCAACCTAATGTTTGTTTTATGTGACCAGAACCGAAAGTAGCCTTCCCCATACTTAAAGCTAAACATCCTTTATGCGCACTTACATGAGGACACTTGGAGATTTGAGGCTGGTTTAATAAATGTGTTTATAGCTTTCCACTTCAAGCCAGCGATCATGAAGCAACAACGTCCTCGCATTTTTTCCCCCACTATTAAAATAAATATGAGTTTAATTTTACATTAGGCTATATATAGATAAAAACACCTATTTTTACCTAATGACATTATTAGTTATGAAATTAAATTTAAGATAAGAAATTCAAATTAAAATTTTAACAGAATATAAAAGTTCAGATTTATTAAATTGCAATTGTCAATATTTTAATAACACAATTCAAAATCAGATTTTTTTGGCATATTATTAGCTCCATACAATGTGCGATACCTGATGTATACTAAATGTATGATTTGAAGCATCTATTGGTAGATGCCTTGACTCCATTTAGTACTAATGATTAGTACTGTTATTTAACTATATCAACAAAACTGTAGCCTATCATATTTGATCCACAATATGTTGACAATCTTGTATGCAAGTGGTTTTTTTAGTATAATTAGTAAAATCTTTAGATTTGACTTAAGATTCTTTTTTCTTCAAAACTAAATGTTATATTGTTAGTTATGTTCTAAGATGAACACTTAAAACTGGTTTCAAATATGAGTATTGTTTTATTTGACATATCAATGTTTTGAGTAATGTTTATCCATGTTTAGTCTACCATCATATCCAGCTCCATTGCTCTGCCAGTCAGAAGCGCTCAGGTGACCACGGCTTGAAGTTTTAACTATGATGTGCTGAATGTCCCTCCAGGTCAGAGCTGGACTGAAGACAAAGAACAAACAAATGACCTAATTTCTTGTATGTATTCATCAAATACTAGCGAATATTAGTAAACATTTAATTTTAACCCAGTTGGCTCAATAATGTGAAACAGTTGAAAAACTGCTGAGCAAATGACCAAAACCAATAAGCAATAATGTCATAATTTACATCTAAGTTAACTCTTTCTGATCCAATGTAAAAACTGAGGCAATATATAGACCAATTACCATGTTTGTAAACATTCAGGATGCGCATGCAGCGTGGTGGCATAAAAAAAACGGGAGCGCTAGCATTTACAGCAAGGGAATGACAGTTTGTTGTTGTCTTAGAAATAAGATATATTGGTTAAATATTTTATATATTATTTACATAATGCTTTCAGCCCCAAATATACAATCTCATTGAAGCTCCTAGTGATTTTACAAGAGAGAAGTTAAAAGCCTACACGTCTTTGGATGCCAACAATGTTATTCTGTGTGGTCATGTGCAAGAAATAATGTTCCATGATTACCAGATAAAAAAACTTTATAGTGCTAAAAACTGAGATTCTGCCTAGTGAAAGACAAGGAAAGAAGACGGAAATATACAAGGCCTGGGTAATTAATCATCAACAAGCAAAACGACTGCATTGTGACAGCAAACTACACCTGTACGGCAGGGTCTGTGAACACACATAATGGTAAAGTTGGTTTTATAATCGCACATTCGTACTTTCTCCTTAATAATATAATTTCATAAAAGTATTATTTGCAAACTCTAAATAGCGAAATCATATTAGCAGCCAATGACTATCAAAGTACAACATAGTTCACAGTCAAATAAACAGTGTTAATGTTGTTTTCAAGACTCACTTGCAGGTTATTTCAGACCGAATATTCAAAGTGCCATGGTAAACAATATAGGGAGTGTGTCACAAGTTGTCACTGAATGAATATGTGAATATAAAACCAATTTTACTTTAATAACTTACACTTTCACGTTTCATTCCTAGCGTTCAGTGTCTGCAGTTTAATTCATTATATGTAACTGTTTTTGCTGAAATTATTTTTGCAATCAAAAACGAGTAATGTGTATGATTCAGCATAGCGTGAGCTTACCTGATATAACATGAGAACTGCAGAGTCCAGCATTTCTAATTAGGTCGTCACTTTATTCAGCTCCCTTTAGCCAAAGACATCTGCAATTGGCATTAAAGCAGTGTGGTGTACGGTAAAAGTTAAGTTTTCTATTTTTGGAATTTGGCCTCCTACCTCACAACATGACATGTTTGCTATTGCAGCCTGTCTTTTTTTGCAACTGGGGACCTGTGTGACATCATATGTGACGTAGGTTGGTAATTGGTCTATACACTTGCCAGTTGGCAGAACCTCAAGAATAAGGAAAGCAAAGAATGAAAGAACAGTGACATGTGGACGAGTATTGGTGTCTAATACTCAATATTCTGAATTTGTGCTCAGCATTTTGCCCATCCCAGTGCACACACACAGCATTGAGCGATTTTTACTGTGGTAACCAAGAAGCAATTTGGGGTTTAGTGCCTTCCTCAAGGGTCTCACTTTTATCGTGGTATTGGGGCGGAAGTACATTAAATTCCCCCAATCTCAAACTTTAAGCCACAACTGCCAAAAAATTAAGCCATAACTTTAAGGCTAGGACACACCAAGCCTATTTTCATCTGTTGGACTTCCTCAGATTATCGTCACATCGAGTTCAGCATGTATATTCAGCTGTAGGCTGAAGAGAGTGCTTTGATTGGTTATTTAACAATGAATATTCACTAAACATTTACACATATTTGCAAATCATATGAATTATTAGATTATCAGACATATTTCCAGAAGTGAATCCGTCTGTGGTAAGTAACAATAACTGTGCTAATGCTTCTAAACTCTTTGTTTACTCTTTGCCTTACATTTCATCTTCTGATTTCAGACCAGACATGAACCGACATCACAATTGGTTTCACTGGCACTAGTTGTTTGGCATCAGCTTGGTGTGTCCCACCCCTTAAACAAAAAGCTTATAGTGCCTGTTATTTGCAGGTCAATCCAAGTACTAATCAGGCCCGAGCCTGCACAGGTTCTGAGATAAAGGTGGGTTCGGATGTGTTCAGAGTGGTGTGGCCTTAAAAATTAAAATTGCTGCACATTTTGATATATGTCACAAATGGATAGCTAGATTTAATCACAAACTGATAGCCAGATCTAACAATTAAAACAATCTCATCTAACACACAAAGCACAGATACTGTAGACCGGACATCACATTTACTTTGCCTCCAGTGTGAGTGCAATAATTCCTGCAGTCATAGGAGCTGATGCTGAGGTGCCAGAGTGTTCATCAGTGCAGCGTTGTCTCAAATCTGTCGTCACCTGAAAACACATTGTTATATAAAAAACGGCTTCCAGCAGATCATTAAACAGATATATAATGACACACTAAGTGACTTACAACGCCCAGACTGTGGCTTTCTCC